>NW_027063105.1:1319708-1445873 GCF_032884065.1 Artemia franciscana
AATTCGATTGTAAATCAGAATTTCTAGTGCCATTCTCAAGAGTCAACAGGTTCCCACCCCCCATGGCCAAAATCCCCAAATGCATCCAATCAAGTTTTGAGATACATATTTTGTACAAAATTATTAAAAGATCAAAATCTGAGGTCAAATTATTTAAAGATCAAAATCTGGGGTCGATTCCAATGTGGTCTGAAATTAGAAATCATGCTGCAAAAATTGATCATCTACGACTTGTTCATCTACCTGTAGCAGTACTGTACAATTCATAAGACAATAGATGTTGTATTGTTGTTCTTTTCAATCAACTATACATATAAGGACTATCAATCTAACCTATAAAAAAGGCTTTTTTTATTAAAAAAACATTTTTTTCCCAACCTTTTTTCAGAAATTTTTTAAGTTAAATGACCAGTCCTGATTAGGACAGATGGATACTTGATATGTGAAAGGTGCCATTATTGAATATAAATCATAGGCAATAGGGACCAAAATCAATGCCAGGAAACTTGACCTACAAATCAGGAAACCAGGTTAAAACAGGAGAAGCAAAAATGAAAAAAAAGACATAAGAAAATATCAATATAATATGCTTAAACCTTCTGAGACTCAACATACCAGAGAAAAAAAACTTTTATTGGCTTGAGATAATAAGCAGTATCTTGTAATTTCTAATATCTGTGACCAAAATTTGATCATCTTGTAATAATTATATTATGACACTAACTAGGTAAATCTAGGTCGCCTTTAAGAACCAAGCTACTTAAATTATTTTTCAAACCTATCGCTATTATAAAATATGTAAACGGTGGAGACTCCAACTGTCTCACTATAGTCTTCTCTTGGGATGGACAAGGAAAACCATGCATTCCCTAGAAATTTGGACTATACAAAACTCAAGAAATTGAGACTATAAAAAGCATATTAAAATCCCTTGTTTGAAGTATTTCTACTTTAATTTGCTAATTTTTATCCTCTATTATGCCTACTTTACTATTGTATTGACTGCTAGAAATGGACTAGGTGGTGGTAATTTTTTCTTTTTTGGATTTTAATTGTACCACCTATCTTATTGCATGTAATCTGTTGCTTGAATTTCCAAATAATATATTTATTATCAATCAATATCTTTACTAGCCAAAAAGACACACAAGGATTCAATATGGAGTAGATGAGAAGACAAAAAAAATGAAGAAGACACTCGCAAAGAAATCTATACTATAAAAATATTAATTCAAATATTTCTACTGAAAAATAGCAGGATGGAGGCTGGTTGTCCAATGAAGCATAGAAAAATAGTGACCACGACGCTCCTTAGCCATGGCTTGTGGGTTGGTGAACCCGTAAGTTGACGCTAGTCTTTTGTTTCTAGCCCATAGGGGTATACACAAGAGAAATTTCGTGAAACAAAAACTTAGATCTAATAGACTTTTTGTCAGTAGCCGTAAACACATTCCATAATGGAGTCAATGCGAAGACATGACGCATCGCAAAAGTGTTGTAAACACGGACAAGAATACGCCTGCGGTAGCTAACTGTACAGCAAACTGTCACACTTAACGCTTTTCTAAGTTCCTTACTTAGAAGAGAGATAAGGAGACCCCTTGTAATTTTTACACTATCCCCTATCGGGTGACCGAGATACTTAATACAAGCAGATAACTGAAAACTCTGATTTCCTAACTGTACACATCTAACATCAACAGATTTGCTGAAACCAAGGACCCCACCCCTCGAAGCATTTGAATTGAGACCAATTTAAATATATTCCCTACTAAGTATAGAAAAAATTTCATCAACAGACGATTTAACTCGAGTTAAATTCAGGTTGTCGTTAGCGTAATTGAGTTGCATGATTATATGTCGTGCATGATTTTTTTTCTGTAACAGAAAATTGAGTTCCCAATCCTTCATTTAAATTAAGTCTAAATTATGTGTTGTGGTGTGATACATCCCTTTTTTTGCAGAAAGATATTTCTGACTTATTTTAAAGCTTAATTTCACTAAAATGATTTGTAGCCTATCTCATAAAATTATATACAGTGATATGTGAGAGCACATCAGCTATTATAAAGGAGTGGTTGGTTAAATATTGACTAATCACTATTTATTTTTACAACTAGTGTTTTAATAAACATTGTCAACTTTGACAAAATGTCAAAAATTTACTAATCGAAATTTCAATTTTCATCGCAATGTAGCGTATATTTTCACTTTTTAAAGTTTGATGTATTTTATAAATTATAGAATTCACACTTAAATCAGAAAAAATATATTTTCTCTTTTTATTCCCACCATATTCATTTATTACACGGTCAATGACTGATGATGCTAATGACCTAAAGTTAAATTTCCTTTGTAGCTCCCTTAATTTAAAACATATAGTAAAAATACCAACAACCAAAGGAAATGCTACTCTTGATCTGATTGCAATCATGATCCTGAGACGCCTCAGTGAGTAAAATCTTATGCTCAAATTTCCTAACTCTGAAAATCACAAATCTCCCAAATTTAAAAACTCAACTTCAAATGAATATAGAATACGTTTGTATTGTTTTATAGTTGTTAGTTTTTTAAGTTGTCTCATTAAATATTGATTTCTGTTTCTTTCGAAGAACGTGTTAATTCACGGAAGCCTCCAAGGAAACTTAAATTAATGGCAAGATTCAGTGATTCAATTCGTCAGTCAACTGACCACGAATACGAAGATATCCCATCAGAAATAAAAGGTAAGTCTACTTAGTCGTGACTTGGAACACTATCTCTTGAAGCTTTGGTTATTATTCCAAATAATGTGCTTTTTAAACTTAACAGAGATTTACCCTCCTATGTCCCTGTGTAAATTTCTACAAAACTGATATACGAAATCCCATTCTTCTCCCAAGAAGCCCATTTGGCATCTATACATCTGTTCTCTGAAATTTCAGAATGTGGTACTTTATACCCAAATCGCTCAAACGCCTTCAAAAATATAATGCAAAACTCTTTATAATAATGCGCAATATTTACTATAATGCGCAGGAAACATTCTTACAAAAATTTCATAGAATTCAGATCTTTGTGATAGACATGCGCAGGAAACAGATTCATTCTAGGTACTAATGATATGGCTACAAGATACCAAGAAGCTATCCCAAAACGATCAACAAAATATACGAAAAATTAGCGAAATATATCTTACGTCACGGATTCCCAGAGGAAGAAACAAATCAACGAGAAGTTAGAATATTTACGAAAATGACACTTACAACGAGTTAAAAACAAAATTGTAAAGGACTACGAACTTTACCAGATAATTAGAACAGCAAAATGCGTGGTTAAGAGATAAGCGATACAGAACGAAAGCGAAATCTGCTGTTAAAAGAAAAGTCAAAAATAAAAGTGAAGAAGAAGGAAAAATTATATTTTAACAACACCATCGCAATCTTTGACACCAATAAAGTATGGCAAAAAACTTACTGTAAACCTATAAAGATGTCATAAACTACACAATTTTAAATTCCAAATCTTTTGGACCTTGCAACGTTGTATATATTCCCTGTAGAGTCATCCATTTTCTCGAGAAAAGAGTAGCTGACAAAAGATATCTCATTAGGAAGTTGCTTCTTGCTTTTTCAAATTGCCTTGCCATGTCCAAAATATTTAAATGAATTGGTTTGGTCTTTTATTGGACGTCATTTTCTGTCTAAAGGATTCAAACAAATCAGACACTTGAATTCGTGATTTACTTTAGCTTCATTGAACGCAAACAAAGACGAAACCATCAATAATCTTAATATTTTCAGATTCAAAACCACTGAAACATTTATCTGAAAATAATATTTAGACGGAAATCAATCGTAAATCCTTGAATATGATTTTTAGCCACATTTACAAGGCTAAATGTGCTCTTAAGACCCCGATAAAGCTACTAAAGCCAACACTGTACATTCATTAATTAATGGAATCTCTCGTAACCTAATGGAATTCTTTGAAGAAAAATTGCAAGACAAAAAAATGCTATGCCAAAAGCTACATGAAAATGTGACAAGGGGAGAATGATGTCAACCAGCCTTCAATATCACTAAAGCAACCTCATTTATAAGCCATAAGGCTTTTTGGCACACTTTCCTTTTATTGGATTGGTTTCTGTCTTTTTTTAAATAGATTTTCTCTATATGTAATGAATAAAAACCTGCCGTGTCACTGTGGGGGAGACCGCCGACAAATCAGCTACCCAGCGATAAAAATTAACAAAAGGAAATATTCCTAAGACAATTTGGCACGAAAAATACATTCAAATTGCAATAGTCAATCAAAACCAACGTAGCTAAGCCTTTAAATTAGTTTCAAGGTCAATATTGCTGCAAAATAGTAGATAGTACATCTCCGTGGATATGAATTTTAGTTGAAACTCAGAAAACGACAAGGATATACAATAGAAATTTCAATAAGCTATTCTAAGCTATTCTATTCACCTCTTATGGAGGTGACCGTGTGTGGCACTTTGTCACAAGCACCCTGACTGATCTCCAATAGAGTATGATATCGTAGTTGATTGGTCTCAAGAGCTGTACATTCTCTTCCATATTTATATTTACTCGAAGAGGGGGGTATAAAAAGTGTACTACTTGTGAGGGGAAATAAGGGCCAGACTGTTTGGCCGGGGATACTAAGACTTCGTCACCACTAACAAATATATCTTTGGAGGGGGACAACTCCTCTGGTGGATACTTCAATGACAATTCCCTAACCCCACAAGGATTCGTGGAAAAATAATCTCAAGCAATATTAGAGATTAACTTGCTTTGAGTTCTAATGTCCACTCAAACAATCAATCTCTTATCAACTCTGAAAATGAGCTTGAACTAACATAATAATTATCTATCCACAGAAAAAGTACAATTCCCTTCCACAACAGAAACGTACAACATCGTGTAAGGACGACATTGCACATCCATTAATTACTGAAATCTCTCATAACCTAAAGGACCTCTTTGAAGAAAAATTGCGAGACAAAAAAAAACTATGCCAAAAGTTACATGAAAATGTGAAGTTGAGGATGATGTCAACCAACCTGCTTTTTCACTAAAGCAACATCATTTTTAAGACAATCAACAACAAGGTTCAATTGCACCACAAGCCATAGGGCTGCTTTTTTGCAAATATTTCTTTTTTGTATTGTTTTTTGTGTGTTTTTTTTTTTATTTTCTCTCCAAATAATGAACAAAAGCCTACCGCGTTACTGTGGTGGAGACCACCAGCAAAGCAGCCACGACAAAGTAAATATTAAAAAAAAGAATTATTCCTAAAACAATTTGAGTGAGTAATATATTCAAATAGCAACAAAGTCAATCAAAACCAACGTAGCGTAGCCTGAAATTAGTTTTCGAGGTCAAAATTGCTGCAAAATAGTATATAGTGCATCTCCAAGTATATGAATTTTATGCGAAGCCCAGAAAACGACAAGGATATACAATATAATTTAGATAAGTTATTGTAAGGATTATGGCTCTGACCGTGTGCTGCATTGTGTCACTAGCGCCACAACTTATTTCCGCTAGAGTATGGTATTGTAGACGAACGGTCTCAAGGGCTCTAACTACTCCGAGGGTATACCATGTGTGCTACTTGTGGAGGGCCGAACTATTTGGCTGGAATTACCAAGACTTTGTCACCAGTAACAAATACACCCTTGAAGGGGGACGGCTCCTCCGGTGGATACTACAATGACAATTCTTTCTTAACGCCACAAGGGTTCGTGAAAAAATAATCCCATACAGTAGCGGAGATTAACATACTTTTACTTCCAATTTTCACTCCAAATATCAATCTATTATCATATCTGATCATAAACTTGAACTAACATAATAATTATATATGTACATAAAACGTACAATTACCTCTGATTTCACCTGCGTAAACAAGGGCCAATCAAACGTATCCAACCTAAAAATTCAATTTGTCGGGTCCAAAAATTAAGAAATAATGACCCGGGATTTAGCAGGCCCATCTGAGAACTCAATACAGAATTGACATACAGAGCCAACTTACTTTTCCTGCAAAACTATGGCCTTGACAACGAAATTTTCAATTTAAAATTAAGATTATATAGAAGTTATATTTAGGCAAAAATGAAAAAGGACAGTTATCAAATTAAATTTTTCTGATTTTCATATAACACAAAACCTTTGGGAGAAAAGTGGGGATCAATCTGCCGTTCAAGGGGACAACTAATCAACCATTCAAGGAAGAAAGGTTGAACGTGCTATGTCACGTTATGCAGATTCAAGATGACATATTGCCAAAAATTGTCCTTTTCGGCCAATCATCAAGGGCCAAACAGAAATTATGTCGTCTTCGGTTGATATGGGATGATGCCTTAACGAAAGATCAGAGGGAAATTGGAAGTCTCCTGGATGGTGCAAAGAGGGAGGCTTTGAATGGGCTGGTATGGAAGAGGAGCATTCGTTGCTGTGTTTGCCTTAAGTAGCTTTGTGTTTCGGTTAGTTGTTAGCAGTGGAAGTAGTAGTATATATAGTGGTAAAGGCATGTTCATAAAATGGGGTCCTTTAGCTCCGTGTCAGTCAACCCAAAATATCAGGGTTTTCCCTATTATTTCCTATTTATCTAAATAATTTACATAATTTCAACAATTTTCTCAACTGGACAATGTTGTACCTCACTTAACCTAGCGGTAGATGACCAGAATGATCATGAAAAAATCAGTGAGTAATTATCTTAGACATATTTGATTGATTTTTTGCTTCTTGTTTCTCCAGATCAGTCTTTATTTGTTTTTTCTCTAGCAGTTCAATCTACTAAATGAAACATGCTTATTTACTAAAAAATTGATTTTTATTCTAATATTGCAATCTTGTGTTTCAATTTTAGTTATGTGTTATTGTTTGTGTAGTTATTACCCTTATTTGCTTTACCCAATTAGCACTTTGATTGTTTTTACTGGATTCTAGAACTTGATTTAGCCTATTCCTGTACATTTGCTTTTAAAAAGCTCTTAATATTTTTGTGCAGTTCAACGTTTAGAGTTAACCGTTTTTCATTTTTGTGATTACCAGCCATCCGCTATTCGTTCTTCTTTAAAAAAAAAATCGCATCAATGGGAACCAAAGGTAAAAATTCAGAGAGCAGATTTATAGGAGCCAAATGTGATTCCGAAAATAAAAACAGAATTTTGACGATCAATTTTTTCAAAGTTGACAAAGGGGAGATTTTTTCTTCCCTTTGTCAACTTTCCTTGTATGAATATACTTGTCAACTTTCCTTGTAAAAATATATTTCCTTGTGGTATATATATTTAAGTAGTATTTTTACGCATACATTTTAATTTTTTACATATACATATAACTTTGAAACATACAAAAAATACTTTGCAAACTTTAGGAGTTTAAAAAGGATTTTGAGCTTCAGTATAAATTTTAACATGAGTTTAGATACTTAAAAAAAAGAAAAACAAAATTGTCTATTCACTTTGAATAGACAATTTATTTATTTGAAATATTTAAAATATTTTGACAATTTATTTGACAATTCTTTATTTAAAATTTTTATTGATTGATTTTATACTTGGGTATATATGTTATCTGTTATAGTGCGTTATGATGTCTATTATAGTGTGTTATTTTTTACCCAAGTCACACTTGGGCATAATAAATGCCCAAGAAAATATGTGTAACATAGTCCATTTTCAATGTCAGCTAGATGTAGATCCATGTCCGAATGTCCTCGGAAGTGTTCCACGTTCGGGAAGAAAAAGAGACATTGTTATTGACGAGGCCAATGTCGGTTTTCTTTATTCGTAGGTTTTTCATTTTTCCATTTCCTGCTCATATTTCATACGTAACTGAGTATCGACCTCATGTGAAGATGATAGAAAATACTCCACCGCTTAACACAGTTATGTTGCAATTCCAACTGGGTTATTTGAAACGCAAATAAAAATAATTTTTTTCAGTTGTTTTCCCATTTGGAATTTATTGTATCTCATAATGAAAGGTCAGAGACAGATTTTTACGCAGCCTAACGGGGAAAGATAAGATGGATGTAGTACCCTAGAAGAAGAGCTCCAGCGTAAAAATGAAAAGGTATTAATTTTAAAGAGAAATTTAATAGTTTAGACCATGTGGTTTAATTGACTGTTGTCGAGCCAACTATGGTTGAGAGCGTTTTCCTCATTTGTGGGAAATTTTTCCCAAAAATTCACCTCCCCTCCCCTAATGGATAGTTTTTCCTGCGTAAAAATCCACTACAAGTTTCTCCTGTGGATCGTTTAAACATTGATCGTTTAATCCGTGTTTAAACATTTAAATAAGCACCCATCTCCACCTAGCACGACCTAATGAACTCATAAAATTAGCTAACAAAAAAAAATTCTAAAAGGGACTATTAACTTAATTTGTTTATCTTTATTTATTTTTGCTTTTCTTTGGGTGAAAGCTAAAAGAGGCACTTTTACCAAATAAACACAACAGGTAAGACTATGATCATTTTTTTTAACCAGACGAATAAAAATCTATTTAAGCTAATTCAAATCTATTTTATATACTTAAATGGTCTCTCTGTTGCTTGAGCTAAATAACAAAAAGTTAAGTTAACAAGTATGTCATACGGTGTTATTTATATTCTTGTGCAATATGAAATCAAATTAAAGAAGGTTCTGCGCTTCGAAAAACAAACGTGTTTTGGAAGCAATGAAGGTAACAAGGTCATGTGTTTAACAGCAACTTCATAAAAATATTTCTGAGAGTCAAACAACAAAACCACCAAAATTTGACGACATTGCTTCTAGCTGGGGACATAAAAAAAATTGTATGTTGACAAATGACCTGGATAGCACAGGTATCGATTTCCTGATCCTCAACCTTCGACCGGGATTATAATGCATGGTAGGGGGGAAATCACCCGACGTTTCTTGTGTTTATTCACTTGTTTTCGACAGTGGCTCAATATTTTTCCGGTAAAATTGGTACCCTTGGATTTTCTGACCTAAAAAACATCTATGTAGGTCAAAAGCTTGAGAAAACTTGTTAAAAGCCTTCATTTAGGAAAAAAAATTTATGTGAGTAATGTCAAATTTATGAACACATTTCTAGAGCATACAAACGTCTTTTTTGCCTCAGTCGTGGTCTATTATGCAGGCAAAATTATTCAAGAATCACATGATTGACAGGGAAATTCTATAATTCACGTAATAATTATAAGTATATTTCAAGAAAATAAATTTCATTTCCCCCCCTCTCCCCCCAGGAGTGAAAGTTTTCGAAAAACACCATAATCACGTAAAACTGAAATAAAAAATAAATCATGTATATCACGATTGTCAATATTCTAAAAGTAACAAGGACAGTTGAAATTAAATCTGGTGTTTCTTATTCAATCTGGTGTCGTTTCTTGCGGCGACTTCGCACCTTCTACACAATATCTACTAGCATCTACCAGATGCGGCAAATCAAAACCTACCCAGCTAATGTTGGCCATAGGACTGCTAATATTTTAAATGCAGTGTGGAAGGGAGTTTTCTTCTAATTTAATATTTTTACGTTGCCTTCCAGCTGGTCGCATCCATATTCGTTGATTCCTACTTGCTATGAGTATATAACCTTTCATTTTTCTTTCTGTTTAATTTTTAAAGGATTTAAAAAAATGGTAAAGGCAGCCTATAGCAAAAAGTTTTAAAGTACTAAAAAGCTATAGTTCTTGTTTTTGAAGACGAGAATATAATGGGATTGATGTCCAATATAGTGAGGGATGATAATAACCTGACTCTAAAACATGACTGGCTTAGACAAAGTGACCACTTAAAATACCATATAACATTTTTTACTGATGGCTCAAAGTCGGATAAGGCACATAGATTGAATTGCAGTCTCAATGTCTATATTATAACGACAAGAAAAACCCCTTAATTTCGAGATAAAATTACTCAATTTTGAGCTCAAACCGGTCCATTTTTTTGGTTTTTCATCGTAGGCAATTTTTTTTAATAATATCACCAGTTTCTACTCGTATGCATTACCCATACTCTTTGGAAGAAACAATTCAAATACTCACTACTAAGACATAGCTCCCACCAAAACAAGGCAATTCACTCCTTTACTGATGTTCTCTACTTGCATCCTCGACTGAAGAGGATTTCGCCAAACTGTGTACACATTATCTGTGTGCAAGCCCCACACAAGCTGGATATCCCTGATTGGCAGATTAGGCCTGCCCAGCATTGGAAGTGAAATATAGAGGGATCAAACAATCCTTTTGATTAGAAAAGGGCGATTATTTGATTAGACTAGTCTTCGAAAAATTGGAAGACTATGTCTACCTTCTAAGATGCAACAGAGGCTGGTTGTATAATCACAAATCCATTGACTTTAAAGGATTAGCTCATTGTCCATGTTGAACAGGAAAACATGTATATTAGTCGTGTACGTCTTCTAGGCTATCTTGACAGCCCTGACAATCATAAGGAGATAAAGGTACCATCAATTCCCTGTTTGACACGAATAACTGCCCTATCCACCATTCCCTATATGACAAATTAATTGTCATATCGCAAAAAGCAAACAATTTAATGAAAAGTACCATTAACTTTTTCATGAACCATTTTGAGACAAGTTGTGATTTTGAGTTCCTGCAACTCGACAAATTCCATCAAATCAACTGGCAATGTACATATAGTCCAAGGGTAACACTGGATAAGACCTTTGATGATCGTAAACTAGATGTGGCACTTCTACAAGAGGCCTATACAAATACATCTGGAATAATATCATCAAATTATAATAGTTTTTCGAATTTTTATCCTGATAAGATGTTTTACAGTAAAAAAATATTAGTTAAAAGTGGTATAAGAGCTAATAAACATCATAAAGTTTCTGGTAATGAGTTGCTTTCGCTGACTCTGTCCATAAAGTGTCGCACGATCACTGTGTTCTCTTTATATTGGCTTCCACAATCAAGTTTCTTACCTTGCCAGTTAACAATGGTAGGTCAAAAGGATGTCTACAGGAGTCAATAGTTGTCTAATACCCTAGACAATATGAAAAATACATCTTCTTATGTTGTACGTGATGAATTTCATGCTAGAAGCCAATTCTAAGACCGAAAGATGACTACAGACGCTCATAGTAAAAAATTTTAAGATTTTCTAGCTAGCAAAAATCAGGTAGATTGTATTACCCAAATAAAAGTACATATGACGTAAGTGGCAACACAAGTCCAAAAGTTAACGAAGTTAGTTCTTCCTCATTTTCATTCGTTGAAGAATTGGATGTCTCTTCTGACAAAGTATCCAATGTCTTCTGGCAATGGTTTTTTCTTGTTCAAGTTAAAGTTCAAAATAGATTTTCATATTTATAGGAATCATATTTAGTGTAAATTTGATTGAATAAATGCGATGATGGATAATTTTACTTCAGTTCTTTTGAATGGTATAGTGTTTATACTAAAACATTTCTTACAAAAAGTATTGACTTTTCTTTAGATAATTTTACGAATTTAATAAAATAAGCAACATTAGAATCAACAGCTATATAAACTAATGACCCTTACTCTAAAAAGGCGGTGTGATTGCGGAATAAAGGTTGATCTGCCAAACGGAAAGCTTAGAGACATACCTCACAAATTCAAAAATATTGAGATCATCGGAAAGTGACAAAAACATGAAGTATTGATATAAGAAATCAAAAGCAAAACAGAATGGCTGGAAGAACTTTGGTGAGAAGAGAGGAGGTTCAGACCCATTGAATGCTATTCGTAAAATAATAAAGTTTGTTAAACCTACAATTAGACCTAATCACATCACTAAAGACGAGGGTTTAATAAGAACATCAACTAAAGGAGCAGACAAAATAATTTTATATAAGAGGTTGGGTAAAGTGGTAATGTTATAAATGGTGATACCGAATATTAAAGAAACACAAGGACTGTAGTTACATGTATCCTGACAATGGGCAACAACGATGAAATTATCATCAAGGATGAAGAGTTAAATGAATTGTTAAATATTATTCGACCTCTAATGTGTTTTCCTTAATTGACAGAACAAGAGTTAACTTTTCAAAATATTTAAACTATAACTAACAAAAAACGTTGTTGACTCGTAAACAAAGAAATATCTGTTGAAACTTCATTTCTACTATAATTATCAGCCAAAAAGTATAAAATTTTCACGGTATAAGCTTATCATTCAAAATTCTCCATGTAAACGATATGCAAATGAAAGCAACAATCTGGAAAAGACTAGCGAAATAAAAGTTACAAGGCATGAATGTACACAGACAAGAAAACATCGCGTAAAGCAAGTAATACTACATTGAAATATTGAACCCTTATTATTTTTATAAGATTTTGTTTTAATTTTCGTATGATATTGATGTGAAAATGGTGATAGAAAAAATATTAAAAAAACAACCATCATACGGTGAAAAATGGCTTTTGGGCCAAAATGGTAAATTTTTCTTAATGACATTTTGTATTGTTTAATGGTAATTTATTTTCGATAAAACAAACTTGGCCTTCTCTGCCAGCCAGCCTACTTGTTAAAACAAAACTAGCAAAAATTGCGTAAAAATCTTCTGTAATTATTTATCAATTCCCAGACCTATGCATAATCCATTAGCAAATGTCTGACCTCTGCGATGCAGACCTCTCTTGCCATGTCTTATCTCTTTAAATAATCAATACTAGTGAACATATTCATCAATTTTGCTCGAAAATGGTCTGCCCTAGGAAACAAACTAGATAGATACTGAGTTCCATATAACCAGTTAAGACTTTAAACACGTCATTTCCATCTCAGGACAAGATCTATCGTTTTTAGTATCAAAGACACATGCAAAATTGTATAACAATCATACTTAGTCGTTAAATATTATGTGTAATAATTCTATTGACAAATGGCGTTTTTAGCAGTTTCATAATACCTAGGGGACAACAAATAAATATACAATAGCATAGAAAACAACAATTACAACAAGTCGAAAACGAAGGTGAAGAACAAAGAAATATACGGTTAAAAGACAAGTGGCAGCAAAAATTACAACGAATCAAAATGGCAATGAAGAACAAAGAAATGTGCAGCCACAAGATATGCAACGAAGATCAGAAAGATTCGAAAATGCTATTGAAAAGCAATGAATGCGTTTTATGTAGTTTTAAATCACCTGGAGGACAAAACAAAAATTAGCAATTGTTCAAAGTAAACAAACTAGACCATTAAATGAAACCAGGTCAAGAGAACGACCTGAGAATTATAAATCACAGGGGGGGGGATGATGGTTGGATAGCATGGACCATAAAAAGTGAAGACTAATCCAAGCAGTTAAGGCCAGTAACATTGAAAAAATGCCTAATGTAATGACAAAAGAATATGAAGAACAAATCAAAAAGTAGTTAGAGTACTTAATAAAATGACATTTACAACAAGTTAAAAAAAAATGTAGAAGATTCCGAACTATACCAGATAATTTGAACAGCTAAATGCGTGGTTAAAAGATAAGCAGTTCCGAGCGAGATCAGAACGTGACAAAAAAAAACTTGAAGAACAAAGAATTTTGCTGTTAAAAGACGTGCTAAGGTGAGAATCAGAACGAGTCAAACTGAAAGTGAAGAAGGAAGAAAAATAACGTTTCAACAACGCCATCTAAATCTTTGACATCAACAAGGTATGGAAAAAAACGCCCTGTAAACCTACAAAGATGCAGTAAACTACACACGTTTAAATTGCAGACCATTAAGACTTTTCAACGTTTTATTTATTCGCTGTGGAGTCCTCCATTTTCTCGGGAAAACAGTGGCCAACAAAGACAATTCATTGGGAAGACATTTGAACTCATGATTTATTATGAAATCAAGGCCCCCCCCATAGCACATTATAACAGATGGTTTCTAACCTAATCAAAATATTGACTAAAATATTTAATTAAAGTATACCTACCATTTAGTGTATACACACTCTCTCACGCTAGGCAGAAAGAAACTGCAGAGAAAAACCAGTTTTGTCAAACCAAGGATTTGAGTGTTGGGGTTATAAGAGATGAGTGGCTAGAATTTTTGATGCTCTCTATAAGTTAAACTTGAATTTGACTTTGGTTATTAAGTATGTCTCATTTATTTAAGAGCACTAAAATGGGACTTTTATTCACTTTTCATTGGGTGATGATTCTAACTTTTTACCTGACAACACCTCAGCGAAATATCCTGACAACACCTACCTTCACGCTACCAAAACCATAATGGATCCTTTTGCCGATTGAAAACTCTCTCAAAATAGGCTCAATTATTTTGAAAGTGAAGGGTATTGACCAAGAAGATCTGGTGAATTTGAATGGTGGAGCAGGTGATTTCAAAATCAACGGACCTGTGAAGGACAAAATTGTTTTTCTGAGGAAGTGCTATTTAAGTTCTATAAGGGCTTAAAATTTTAACTTGACGGTTTGTTACTTTCAGGTTTTATTGTCTGCTACTTTCAAGGTTTTATTTTAAATCCCTTTTTTGTTTTTTGTTTACCAGAAGCGAAGATCCAAACCAGCATACCATTGGTACTTTAGAACAGTGCATATCAATGCTTTTAGAGCAATTGACAACTTCACAACAAACAGTTCTTACGTCAATAAGCCGAGGGAGCGAGGAACCCATTGCAGCCAGGAAATCAATTCATAATTCTCAAGGTGAGCCAACTATTTAAACTCTTACATTTATACAAGGTTGCCAATTTGGAGGGTAAATTGTCAGACCAACATAGATTCCATATTTGACTAAGTTCTGCTAATTGAACTGCCTGCCTAGTTTCGCAACGCTGCCTGGCAAGTTTCGCAAGCTAGTATTGAAAAGGTAGTGAGAATTTTTCAGTGCACAGTAAAAATCATTAACATATGTTGAAAACAAGGTAGTCTGTAAAAAAAATTATAATCTTATATTCGTAGATTTAGGTTTATTTGTTGGCAATAAACCTAAATTAACAATTTTTAAATGACAGTTTTTTGACAATAAGTAAAATGGTAATCATTAAATTAGTTATTTCATATTGTCCTTCAGCAAAAACTGAAGCCGGGGAGTGAATACAGCTTAATAATCACGGCTCCTGGACCGTTATGTTCTGATATAAAATTATAAGAATCTACAAAAAAATTCAATGTATAAAAAGTCGTATAAGTTTGTTATTAAGGAGAAGATTTTATGTTAATCTATAAGCTTTAGTAATAAACAAATAGATGATATTAATTTATCTGGGATTTTAAACCCGTGGGTAATTAATTGACTTGGTCTTTTATTGGACGTCACTTCCTGTCTAAGAGTTCAAACAAATTCAACACTTGAACTCATGATTTATTATGAAATCAAGGCCCCCCCCCCATAGCGCATTATATAAGATGGTTTCTAACCTAATCAAAATATTAACTAAAATATTTAATTAAAGTATACCTACCATTTGGTTTATACACACTCTCTCACGCTAGGCAGAAAGAAACTGCAGAGAAAAGCTAGTTTTGTCAGACCAAGGATTTGAGTGTTGGAGTTATAAAAGATAAGTGCCTAGAATTTTTGATGTTCCCTATAAGTTAAACTTGAATTTGACTTTGGTTATTAAGTATGTCTCATTTATTTCAGGGCACTAAAATGGGACTTTTATTCACTTTTCATTGGGTGATGATTTTAACTTTTTACCTTACAACACCTCTGCGAAATATCCTGACAACACCTACCTTCATGCTTCCAAAACCATATTGGATCCTTCTGCCGATTGAAAACTCTCTCGAAGTGGGCTCAATTATTTTGAACGTGAAAGGTATTGACCAAGAAGATCTGGTGAATTTGGATGGTGGAGCAGGTGATTTCAAAATTAACGGACCTGTGAAGGACAACTGTCATATTGTCCTTCAGCAAAAACTGAAGCCGGGGAGTGAATACAGCTTAATAATCACGGCTTCTGGACCGGTATGCTCTAATATAAAATTATAAGAATCTACAAAAAAATTCAATATATAAAAAGTCATATAATTTTGTTATTGAGGAGAAGATTTTATGTTAACCAAAATATTTAATTATAGTATACCAACCATTTGGCTTATACACAAGCTTTAGTAATAAACAATAAAGGATATTAATTTATATGAGATTTTAAACCCGTGGGTAATTAATTGGCTTGGTCTTTTATTGGACGTCACTTCCTGTCTAAGAGTTCAAACAAATTCGACACTTGAACTCATAATTTATTATGAAATCAAGCCCCCCCCCCCCATAGCGCATTATAATAGATGGTTTCTAACTTAATCAAAATGTTAACCAAAATATTTAATTAAAGTATACCAACCATTTGGTTTATACACACTCTCTCACGCTAGGCAGAAAGAAACTGCAGAGAAAAGCTAGTTTTGTCAGACCAAGGATTTGAGTGTTGGGGTTATAAGAGATAAGTGCCTAGAATTTTTTATGTTGCCTATAAGTTAATTAATGTTAATTAATTAAGCTAATTAATGTTAAGCCTATAATGTTAATTAATTGGCTTGGTCTTTTATTGGACGTCACTTCCTGTTTAAGAGTTCAAATAAATTCGAAACTTGAACTCATGATTTACGTTAGCTTCATTGAACGCAAGCAATGATGAAACCACCAGTACCTTCAGATTCTTAGTACCTTCAGATTCAAAACCACTGGAAAATTTTTTCAGAAAATAAAAGTTAGAGGGAAGTCAATCGTAAATCCTTGAATATGATTTTTAACCATCTTCACATGGCTGAATGTGCTTTTCAAACCCCGGTGAAGCTGCCAAAGATAACATTGCACATCCATTAATTTATGGAATCTCTCGTAACCTAATAGACCTCTTTACTGAAAAATTGTGAAACAAAATACAGCTCCGCCAAAAGTTACATGAAAATGTGAAAAGTGGAGGACGATGTCAACCAACCTGCTGTTTCACTAAAGCAACCTCATTTATAAGACAACCGACATTAAGGTTCAATTGCAACACAAGTGATAAGGCTTTTTGGCAAATTTTTCTTTTTTGTTTTTTTGTGTTTTTTAACAATAATATCTCGCTATATATAATTAATAAAAGCCTGCCACATCACTGTGATGGAAACCGCCGGCAAAGCAACTACCCAACAATAAATATAAAAAAGAGGAAATATTCTTAAAAAAATTTGCGCGAGGAAAACATTCAAACAGCAACAGAGTCAATCAAAACCAACGTAGCTAAGCCTTAAATTAGTTTACAGGTATATATTGCTACGAAACAGTACATTTCCATCTATATGAATTTTAAGTGAAGCTCAAAAAACGACAAGGACATAGAAAAGAAATTTAAATAAGTTATTGTAAGGGATTTTGGCGTTGGCTGTGTATACCATTATGTCACTAGTGCCACAACTGATCACCACTAGAGTATGGTATCATAGTCCAACGGTCTCAAGGGCTCTACATGCTCTCCCGCATTGATATTTACACCAGGAGGGGTAGTATACAAATTGAACTACTTGTGGGGGGAAGTAAGGGCTGAACTATTTGGCCGGAGGTACCAAGACTTTGTCACCACTAGCAAATATACCCTTGGATGAGGGCGGCTCTTCCGGTAGATACTACGATGACAATTCTTTTCCAAACCCCACAAAGGTTCGCGGAAAAATAATCTCATGCAATAGTACAGATTAACTTACTTTTAGTTCAAATTTCCACTCCAGAAAGCAATCTATTATCAACATTGAACATGAGCTTGAACTAACATAATAATTATATATCCATATAACACGTACGATTCCCTCTGACTTCACCTGTGTGAACATGGGCTAATGAACCGTATCCAACCCCAAAATTTAATTTGTCGTATCCAAAAATTAAGAATCAATTCCCGGGATTTAGCAAGCTCGTCTCATAGCTCAAACAGAATCGACATACAGAGCCAACTTACTTTTTCTTGCAAAATTGTGGCCTTGACAACGAGATTTTCAATTTAAATTAAAATTATATAGAAGGTAAATCTAAGCAGAAATTAAAAGGGCCATTTTTCTGATAAAAAAAGGACACGGGTCCAAACAATTATGTTACATCAAAGATCTCAATCAACAAGGTAGAATTCAAGACTCATAGAATTCAGAACAGCACAGCTCCAATAAAAATTCCTAATTTTATCATTGATGAACAGCAAGCTAGCAAATCTCCAAAATAAATACGAATATCATTAGAAGTTGGTAGAGAATCTCAAAACAAGTTACCCACCAAAGATTCTTTTATGGGCCACAGCATGAATAACAAAGATCCTATATTACAATGAAAAAAGATTATAGTAAAATTCTACATCAGACAAATAGAACAGACATCAGAAGCCGGCTCAGAATAAGTCGTCTATCGGAAAAATCAGAAAATATAGGAAATTATCAGAAAATATCGGAGTTACAAAGACTAGGAACTATCACAATGCCTGTGCCATACCGAACTTTCCTGTAGTCTTCATCGCTGAGTATTCTTGATGAAGTATGAAACAGTTAACTTCCCTTATGAAAGCCATTCTTCTCCACAATATTGTCAAGTATATCCTGATCTGGTGGCTTACCACCTACAAATAGTCATTAATTATATATCTAACCATACGTTTGGATAAAAGAATCAGTTATTGCTAATTTGACGAAGTTCAAGATCAGTAATAAACAGTAAATCCTATAAATTTCACTTCTAGAAAGATTTTCATACAATTGAATTGCTTTGCAATTTTTTCAAATTTGAATCTTTTCCAGTTTTAGAAGAAGTGCCTCAAATATTGGAAGCAAACCCCCTTTAAACACTTTGTAGGGGATTAAAATTATTTTGTTAACATGACTGTTTATTGTTTAGTTCATGAAAAATAAAATCTCACTCCTATAAGTAAAACTCATTTTCAGGATTGAGAAATTGGATTGATTCGTCATGTTAGTCTTATTGATTCCGTAATATCTGTTGTTTTTAAGTTTGAATGGACTATTTATTTTAATGCAAAATTTACGGTTCCTATGAATGCTTGTTTTTAAGCTTGATTTAGCCACGTTGGATTATATTATATTCAATAAAACCCAGTAAAGTAATTATATTTCACATCAGCTATCACAAAAGAGATCATTCAGATGTGGAGGAGGAGGGGGTGGGTTGATAAATAAAACGAAAGGTCCTTGAAAATTGGAAAGAAGATCACTAAAAAGCAAATCTTTCAGTAACCAAAAGGAATGGAGTGCAGCAAGCCCCTCTCCCATGCCCTTTTTTTCCTGGAGGCCGATAACCAAAATTTGTTAGCGTCATTATGTTTAACAGGGTTGAAAGGTCCAGTAGCTATGCCTTTGGGTACAACATGACTCTCCGAAGCCCCTAGAGAAAAGGCAGAGAGTATTGAAATTTGGGTATAGTTTACGAATAGTATTTATCATTGCAAAGTGAACAGATTTATCAGGGGGGGGGGTATGAATTTTAGGTTGGGGAATTATTCACAGGGAGAATTTTTTGCTGGGAAGAAAGTTTATCGAAATTCAATTTCAAGGGTACGTTTTATGCTTAGTTCATTTGCCCAAACTACTACTACTACTAACAACTCACCGCAGCACCAAGCCAACTGAGGCCAACATAGCTGCACACGCTCCTACTCCAGCCCAGTTTATTCAAAGCTTCCCTCTTTACACCTTCTTAGGAAGTTACTATTTCCTTCAAATCTTTCTTTATGACATCCTCCAACCCCGACCTCGGGCGACCAGCTTTCACTTTAGCCCCAGACTTTTCGCCAGAAAGGGCATATATATATATATATATATATATATATATATATATATATATATATATATATATATATATATATATATATATATATATATATATATAGATATATATATATATATATATATATATATATATATATATATATATATATATAGATATATATATATATATATATATATATAGTACATAAAATTAAATCAAAATACAAACTTCAAAACAAAAAAAGTTTTTTAAACAGCCGTAGCATCCTTACTTCAACAAAGCTTAACTAGGACCAGTAGTGGTTGAAGTTCGTTGAAAAATTCTCAGCGGGGTTGAAATTTTCTGAAGAATTTTTTTTCGGAAGGGGGATTTTACGTGGAAAAAAAAATCCTCCTTGAAGGAATCTTCCTTAAGAAAAGTTCTCCTCATCAAGATAACTTCGAAGATTTTGAACTGTTTTACTTTCTCCTCATCAAATTTTCAATGGGGAGAGAGGACTTTATAAGGAAAGTTGTCCAATGGTGGGGAGATGTTGGGCCTGATTAGCGATTTAATCTGATTGTTTTTTCTTTCTTTAATAAATTGCTAGGGGGAATTTTCCACTCGGAATCGTCTGCAAGAAATTGTCCAAAAGGAAGTTTCAGCAAGGATGGCATTTTCCAGAGTAGATTCCTTTGGGTGTTTCACGTTGAAAAAAATATTCCATCTATGGGAAGTCCCACCTCTCTCCCTTTCGAAACTTTGGTCTTTACACTAAAAATTTGACTTTCTGTCGCAATTCTTTAAGAAGTATCCTGATAATACAAAGTTTGATTTGAAATGGCAGGAAGCTTTTATAAAAGTAATAAACCTATAGAAAAACAACGTGACCAGCTAGGTGTTGATAATGAAGCAACCACCCTAATATACGAGATTGTTCTTGTTTGTTTGAAGTTTTAATTTTGTTCCTTACTTTCGATGGAAAAATACATTTTTGAATTTAATCAGAGCATAAGGATGGTATGCTATTAAGGATTTTAGCCTAATTTGACTGAGAGACCCCCCCCCCAAAAAAAAAAAATAAGAGGACTTGTTTGTACGGCCTGAGATCTGAAGGCTTATTGTAGTTTCGAGGGAATGAAACGATCAATGAACAGCTAACAGTTTCTACTAGCCAGTTTAATGCCATGAAGCAGAAAAATAAATTGCTTACTGTATCTTGTAATGAGAATTTCTTGAAAGACAAAATGAAAAGTCCCTTGAAGGAGTCTTTGGCAAAACAGATTAAGCTGACTGCAACTGAGACCCTTAGCTTAAAAGAAGATTGCCTTAAGTCTACAACTGAGCAATTGGATGTTATCAAGCAGGATATTTTTACTGCTCTCAATCTTGATTTTGAAAATTTTGCTAAAAAAGCTTTGGCTGAACAGGTAAGAGGATTAAGAAGTTTGAAAACACTTTCAAGTTTTAAGTCCAATCTCAGTAGAGGTCCATGCAGACTGATATTACAAAGCTTAATGACTAGTTGGAGCAATAATCTATGGAATACCAAGATATTGTATATTTGGTGTTCCTGAATTTGGCACACCTGAAGTCATTGAAGCTATCTTCCTAAGAGTCTGTGAAGAAAAATTTCTTGGTATCCCAGTGGTAACTAAAATCTGTTAAAAGAACTGGTAAAAAGTTAAATTGTTCTCGACCTATTATAGAAGATTTTGCAAATCTCAAAATAAGACAATTAATTTTAAAGAATAAAAAAGATCTCAAGGGGTCAGGAATACTTTATTCAGAAACTCTAACTAAGAAGTGAATATCACTTTTAAAGCATGCAAAAAGTAAACTGGGAATCCACTCGGTTTGGTCTGGCTATGACGATATTTTTTTCAAAACTTAAACCAACAAAATTATAATGCTTTCTTCAAAGTTGGATATTGATAAGAAGAGGCAGGAATGAAGAGTGGAGATAACCAAGACTACTATTATTTTAACATGTTTATTACATTTTGCTTGTGTGTTTACTTCAACTCCATTAATATTCTTCCCACCTTCCTGCTAGCCAATTTTTCGGCATTTTTTTTTCAATAATTTCTGGCCTTTATATGCAGCTTAATGTATATTTCATGAAAATCCTTGAGATAATTGCCCCAGGGTTAAGTGATAATTAAAGACTTTGTGAGCCTGTTCTTCAAGACTATTATTAGACATTTATTAATGTACTCTAAATGTTTTTCAGTTTGTGACAACCTGTTCCAGTTACATATCACTGGTCTGTATTGTTTATCTAAAGTTAGTGCAATAGTTCATTTGTTTCTTTAATCTTGCTTTTACTTCATTGTCTCTTTCTTTTCGGTGTGTCCTCCCATTTTTCACTATTTTCCCTTCTACCTGCCTCCCAAGCAGTTTGCTTTTTCAATCTTCTGTTTGAACTATCTTGGCTATCTCTTTGGATTTAAATGCAATGTACGACTTTCATTTCTCATTATGGCTATTTACCTTTGCATGTCATATTAGTTTTAATTTGCTTTTGTTTTTTTTTTCAACCATCCCGTATTTATTATTCTTCTTTTTGTTCTTAATATCTCATTCTCGGTTACCTCTTGTTTCCCTATTCTTATTGTTTTTGAGGCTAGACTACTTTACTTTATCTTTTACTGTAAAAAAGGGATCAACTATTCTAAATTCTTTCTCGGCGATAGATATGATATAGCCAAAAATATGAATTTTGGTATTCATTTTTCAGTTCCTTGCTTGACTGCAATCATTCGCATAGTTTTAACATTCTAATTTTGGTTCACCGACTATTCCTCCTCTTCCTCCGAAAAATTATTCGAACATTAAGTAATCAACCAGGGCCTTCACTATTCTACTTCCAGCGTTTTTATATCATGTGGCATCTTCACTAATAATACTACCTAGGTAAGAGAAACAGTCAACTTGATCAATCTTTTTGTTACCCAACATCACCTCTTTGATTTCACCTTTTCTCCGTCGAGGCAACTTCGTCTTCTTGACATTAAATTTCAAGCCTAATTTTGCAACTCTGAAATCTTTAAGAAATCAGTGATTTAAATAACATTTTCATTAAGGACACTCATATAGCCTTTGTCGCGTTTCTTAGGACCTAGCCTGTCAAAATTACCAATAGAACACAATCGCGCATAACTCATGATTTGATACAAAATCAGCAACAAGCCACAAATTCCACCTTAACAACAGCAAATTTGTTTTAGTAAAGATCCTAGTTCCTTTGATTAATCGATCAATAAATCGATTATTTAATTTGATTAATACAAGGATATGACCTTTGCTAAAGATCTTCTATTGGCTGAATGAAACACTTACTCATAATTTACAAAACTAAAAGATAAGGAGCCGGCTGAATTAGGTGCTACTTTTTTATTTATCAAAGAGTAAGAATTTGATCGACTCATCCTCTACCCAACGCAAAACCCAAACTTGTATTTGTAGTCATTTTTGCTCGTTCAAGTTCGACATGAATTTTCATTTTAATTTCTAAATTACATATTGCAGATGTGCCTCTTTGAGAACACATTTCTCAAAATACCTTTAAAGTTTCAACTAAGTACCATTAGCCCTTCTTCAGATATTTCTGTTGTCATTTTGCAAACCATCGTGGATAGAGTGTATTTTCTTTATGTTTTCGATCCCCCTCAAAAGATTTACTTTAATAACCTTAGCTTTTTTTAGACCTGTTTATAGGGACTGTGAGGGGTCATGTCATTACCAGTTTTATAGTTATTGGACTTGTTTACTATTTTGAACAATATGATTGGTTCAAATGTAAATCAGAAGTTTTGGAGGAGTGCTGGCAAAAAGGGAAATTGGAAAGGGCCTTATTGTCCTCTGACCAACTTATTGACATTCCTCTCAACATTACATGAGGGGTTAAACTGAATATTGTCACTTGTTATCTATATCATGAAAAGAGAAATCACCAATGCAACAGCACAAACACAAAAAAAGAGAGACAGAAGGAGAAAAGGAAGACTGTTTTCCTAAGTTAGTGATTAATATAAACCAGCACTTGAATGAGGCCTTAACCCTACTCATCCATACAATCACATAAGTCAAGCAGCATAGCCACACACAATCAACCATAAAGAATAATCCATGGACAGGCAGTCATGTCGTCAATAAGTATAAGTCGTCATTTACCAAACAATAGAAAAAATAATATAGACAAATAATTCAGAGGCAACACCCAACATAAGGGCTCATCAGGAGAATACACTGGCCTATATAGGGTTTCGCCACTCTAAATTCTCTACCCAGCACAGTGTTGTGGCTACCACAGAATATCCATGGCATCCCCGCGTCAGGTATCACCCCCAAAATACATGCCTATGAAAAAAAACCCAGCAAATGTAAAACAACCAAGTAAAACCAAAACAAGCTTATCCTGTTAATATATCCCTCCCTTTAGCAACAATAGGTAAACTAAATATTATAAATTTTACCAAATCACAAATCTTAACACATTGCAAAAAACCTGAATGAACTAAACAATTATAGAATTCATCTTTTTTGGCTAATTTTTAAGAAAATCCGCTCAATTAAAAAAACAATTCAAAATAAATGGCGCTGTGACAACATTTCTCGAACCTCCGAAATTAGTTGAAAATTTCTTTAAGTATTTCTAGATAATTCTTTTGATATTTATTTAAAAGTTCGTTATAATGAAAACTAAATTTTTTAAATTGCCAAGTTAATTTATTTGCAGAAAAACCTCTTGATATCAATTTTTGGCTTAAGATTTTACATCTATTTTTATAATCAATATAATTACTACAAATCCTTGCATAACGAAGTAACTGTGAGAAAAATGCTGAATATGTGATATTTGAGTGTATATTACTTTCAGGGAATGGGAAACTAATCACTTCAAAATAAAAATTATCCGTTTTATTATACATTTTAAAACTTAATTTATTATTATCACAAGTATTAATATTTTAATCTAAGAAATGATCTTCATGACCAGCGCCATGACTAGGCTCAAGAATAAGCTCTGATGGATATATATTTTTAGAAATATCAATGAAATCCTTACAATTTAAGACCAAAATATCATCTAAATATCTTTTATTATTTGACAAAGCATGTTTTAAATTAATTGGATTATTCTTACCCATCATATATTTATATTCTAGTTGACTTAAAAACAAGTCAGCTATAAATGGGCTGGCATTCCCCCCCATGGGAATTCCCATAATTTGCTTGTACAAATCACTCCCAAATCTTATATAAGTATTGTATAAAACAAATTCCAATAACTCAAAAATCATATCCAAGCTGTAACATCTCAAGTTAACTGTGGTATTAAAGCAGTTTGTCCATATAGCTTTTTTATTATAAATGTCTATTTTTAAGAACCTTTTACTAGATAAGAGGAAAGATTTCTTAATAGCAGTTTTTAAATTATCAAACACTACATTAAGTGATAAATTAGTATACATTGTCGCAAAATCGAAAGACTCAATTCTTTTAGCTGAAACCATTGTTAAAGAATCTATCACCTGCAGTGAATTATTAACACTCCAATATGGATTAAAATTCGAAAATTTTTTAATACCAGAACAATAGGTTTTAAGTTTATTTACAATTTCCTTTAAAATTAAAGAGAGGTCAGTAGCAGCAATGCGGGTTGGACATTTAGCTGCTCCAGCAATAAACCGTGGTTTAGGGGGATATATATATAACATATGACAGTATTGATTCAGGGTTCAAGGTGTGAGGACCTCTTTTTGGATTGAACCTATCACTAATATTTGGTAAAGAATTATCGTCAATACCTGACCCATAGCCAAATATTTTCATAATAACTAATTCAGTGACCAAAGAATTATATATAAGCGGATTATTTTCAAGCTTGAGTGAAAATTCCTTTGGGAACTGTGAATTCTCTAACTGATATTTTCATGACCTATACATGATATAGGTCAGGTTTAAGCAGTTGCGAAAATAATTATAATTTCTGATATTATACACAAGTACGTTACGATTAAGGGGACTGGAGAGAAGTAAGCAGAAGAATGGGGGAGAGCTGTTTGCAAGATCTGTGGTACCCGCCGGGCCTGTCCATTAAATTGCAGGGACAAGGTAGATAGCCTCAAACGCTTCCCTTACTTCTCTTGCAAGTGAACCTTCGATCTAGAGACAATGGGAACTGGTAATTGGTGCGAAGATGAACTTTTCTACAATCCTGTCCTGTGCTTAGTACAGAAAAATCTTACTAAAGGAGTTTCGCGCGATACGATAAAAGAGTACTTGGCCGATTTCTTCGAGTCTTTTTCTCTTAGTGAGACCCGTAAATTAATTTTTTAAAGGTTTTTCCGAATGAAGTCCCATCGAAGCACATAGGCACCAATGCTGCATTGAACTGTGCTTCGGACATTATTTCTTCACTTGTAAGGTGCGATTCCCAGAACATGAAGCTTCTGGACTTTGTTATCATATGTCCCAGCGAAGTGCCAATGATCCCTGTTGATACTTTCAGTACCCTCAGTGCCAAGGTGAACTCTTGTCTTCAACAACTGCGTGATATTGCGTCCAAGGCTATTGAGGGACAGTCTAAGCCTGTAGCCCCTACTCAAAATACGAAAAAGTTGACCTACGCTGTCGTTGTAAGAAACCCACCCACAGAGCTCAGTGACCCTATCCTTTGCATGAAGAAGCTCGAAACGTTGAATGGTCACGACGGGATCGTCACTCTGAAATCTAAGCCACTAAGCAGTAGCTGGGTTGTGATGGTACGTGATAAGCGCTCAGCCGACACGCTGGCTGCAGCTGTTGCTAGCTCCATTACACACGTTGAAACCAAAGTAATTGATAAAAAGGGACTTATAGAGGGACTTATTAGTGCTAATCAAATCGGCAATTCTCGTACTTTTTGCCTCGAGTTTATCGATAAAACCGCTCTGAACACAGTACTGGAGTTGGGAATCCGTATTGGGTACGAAATTTTTCGCGCTATGCCCTTTCAATCCATTCCGCGTCGATGCTTTCGCTGTCAAAGTACTGATCACCTGATTGGAGCTTGCCCCCGCTCACAAGCACATCCCAGGTGTTCCAGATGTTCTGGGCCTCATGTGAATTCCAAGGAAAACCCTTGCCAAGCCGCGCCAAAATATGCAAATTGCACTATGGAACACGTAAGTATTAGTCTGAAATGCAAAGTTCTCCGATCGGCTCTCAACAATGCTAATAAATGAATGCTCAAACTCCGTTTAGCTTTGTGTCCCTTAATATTAATTGTAGAAAAGACAAGGATCTACTGATTAGTGAGCTGCTTGAAAATGGAATTGTGTTTTTAGAGGAGCACCTTCTCTCTAAAGTGAATGTTGATAGCCTAAAGCATTTTTGGACCCATTATATCTTCTTGGGAGCCACCCAGAAAACCAAATATAGACCATCAGGAGGTCTGGCCATCTATTTCAGACATAAGACTATTTCAGACAGCCGATATTATTGCAAAGTGACGCTAACATCTTAGCGATAAAATGTAGTGATACCGCATTTATAAACATTTATTTCCCCTGTAATAAAAAGACTGTGCAGTCATTGTCAAGTTTTTCACAAGCATGTAATCCCCTATGAACACTACTTAGCGACCTTTCAAAACAAAATACCAAATAGGTATTTGAATATGTACTGCTACCGGTCATTAACTCCAAGTGCAATTTTACGCCTTTCCAGCTTGGTTTTAGAAAATGGTGAGTGTTCAAGCTCACCACATTGTGGGTCGGCTAATGAAACAAGCTGTTGCTCAAAAATGTCCCCTGTATTGTTTGAATGTTGACATATCTAGTGCTTTTGACAATGTAATTCATTCTAATGCTTTGTTTTCTCTAGCAGCCTCAGGTGTTAACCTTTCTATTGTTTCCGTGCTTAAGTATTGGAATGTTAATTCTTCAGTTAGGGTGAAGTGAAATGGTACTGGAGAGGAGTATATTCCTGTTAAAAAAAAGGCATTAGGCAAGGTGCCGTGTTATCCCCGAGCATATTTAAATGTGTTTTAGCTTCGTGTCTCTAACGTCTTCAACCGTCAATTTTTACAATGATAGTTTAGGCATTAATTACATTACATATGATGATGATGTTCTGCTTCTTAGCCGGACAAAACATAGTCTAATTACCAAACTTGACCGGCTTTCAGTCGCAATATCCACAGTAGCCCTTTCAATTAATGCATCCAAATGTGAGTTTTTGTATTTTTGGAGTCCTCCACCGGCATCAACTTTTTGATTGGTTCTTCAACTATACCATGTTTAGCAAGTATTAAATGGTTGGGTCTCTCTTTTTCCACGCCACTTTCATGTACTTGCTCCGCTGTTACGTCCAGAGTGCTGAAAAGTATGCGGGTTGGTTACGGAAAAATTTCACCAAATCGTGGTCGGTATAACCGAAAAGGACTATGCTGTCTTTATGCTAGTTTTTGTGCCCCTGCTGTTTTTTATGTTTCTGGTATTGCTTTTCTCCTTTGCAAGAAGGATACAAAGAAAATACGCTCAGGATACTTTAAGTATTGCAAGTTTTTGCTGCGTCTGCCTCGGTTGTAGCGGAATCATGCAGTTGTTTCTAAATTTGACATTATTGATACGCCCTCGCGACTGAAACATTTATCTAAAGATATATCTTTTAAAACTCAGCAAATTATTGGTGTTTTTGACCCTCTTTGGCCATTTTTTGAATTGAGGTAAATAATTTATGTTGTATGTTGTTATGCTGTTATGTTATTTATATTGTTATTTTTTT
This sequence comes from Artemia franciscana, assembly GCF_032884065.1. Classification (NCBI taxonomy): domain Eukaryota; kingdom Metazoa; phylum Arthropoda; class Branchiopoda; order Anostraca; family Artemiidae; genus Artemia; species Artemia franciscana. The sequence continues at coordinate 1,348,170 of NW_027063105.1, forward strand.
CTTGTTTTTTCTTGTGTGTTTACTCCACAGTTTTATGTATTTTGTGGGTTATAAATAAATTATTATTATTATTATATTAGTATCTTTTGATTAAGTTTGACATGTCTTTCAATATTCCAAAAAGTATGAACTAAATACCCTCAACAGAATCAATTGATTGTCTTCGACATCTCTTTCCAAGGCTCTGAGGGGTTCTGTCACACCCAAAGATAGTTATTTGATCTTTTGACTATTTTGAATAATATATTTATTTCAAAATTATGATTGAATCTTTTTGGGGCAAGGACAACTAAGAAGGCCATGAGACCAGGTTCACAGCCCTTCAATCCCTTTTCAACATCCTCTTTAACATGTCCTTTAAGTTCCAACTTCAAACCCCAGACCGTTCTGATAATGTTAAAGACTCTCCATTTTGATGAACTGGATATACATAGAGTATTTTGACTTAGCATAGCTTATCCCACAACATTCTCCAGAGCTTTATTCCTCAGAGTTGTTTGGCAACACACGTAACAAACATTTCCCCTTTTTCTTAATGATTTAATCCTGTATGTCAACAATAGGCAAATTGAAATTTTTTTAATCTTTTCCCTAGAGTTGTGGGGGTTTGGCATCCCTGGAGACATAACAATTAAATCTTTTGACTACTCTAAACGCATTGAAAACTAAATAAAATGTTTGATCATTTTAAAGGAGAGGTAGTGCCTGAAAAGAGCAAGAAGTGGGGAGGCTAGTTACCCCTTAGTCTTTCTTCAAGATCCCCTCCACATACCATGAAAGCTTCAACCTAAAATACCCCGAGTCATTCATCAAACCTTCCTGATATTCTCTTTTCACAGCCAACAAAAACGTAGTTTATTATGATTGTGGTAGACATACCTCTTAAATTTCCTTAAAGTTTTGCCTTAATGCTCTAAGCTTTTTTTAGGTCAAGGATCAGACACGTCTTCTATTCTTAAAAACCTTATGTGTTAAGTATGCGCAACTTAAATAATTTAATGCCCTTAACCTGGGTCTGGGGAGATGTCAAACCCGGAAGCAGTTATTTGACTTTTGGACTATTTTGAACAAAACGGCTATTTCAAAACTTTTATTGAATACAATTTTAGAAAAAAAGATACCGGGGACTGGTTGCCCTCCGATCAATTATAACTTGAAATGGACGCTATAACTTATGATTTCTAGCCGAATAAACCCCATACAAATTGTGTAGAGCCTTTTCTTCAATATGAAGTTCCTCTGAGAAAAAAAAATATTACAGTAAACACTAATGGCTCTTTACTATAGGCAACGCTATAGCGTTGCCTCTGATTGATTGGTTTGATTGAAGTTTTACTAAAATTACTACTTACTACCCCTTTTCATAAATCATGTTCCTAATCCTCAGAAATTTACAACCACCATATTTGTTTAAAATATTCATTTGCCACATTGTCAGTGCTCGGGGCCTATTTATTTTTGATTTCCATTTATTACTATCTCTAATACTTTTTTGTATAAGAAATATCACTTCACTTCAAAACTTCACCTCACGTCAGAAAACATCTCATTTATTTCCACATCTTTAATAGTAGCTTTATCAGGTTTAGCATATTCTGAGCATGTACTAAATATTTCTCTTTTCTTATCACTAAATGATCCACCGTTTCTATTTTTAATGAAGAGATGTCGAGACTGTCGGTTCCCTTTCAGTTTTATTATATATTGCACAATTATGCTTATTACAGCTAATTACATAATTATTGCACAATATAATATTGTGCAGTTATGAATTCTGATTGAATCATCAACAGCTTCAGTAGTTTTATCAAAGGCCTCCATTCCTCCTTAATTTATATTTTAAGCTTTCTCCACTTTCATTACATTCCTTTCATTTTCATATGATCTATCACTCAAATACTTTTTGTAAAAATCTTCTTCTTTCCTACTAAACATAGGCGACAACACTATTAATCTTAGCTGCATTTCCAACCTTCCCTGCTAAAAAACCATCTGTGACTTCACCAACATTTTTTCAAAAATTATTCCAGTTATCTTTTACACTCTAGAGTTTCAAACTCTCCAGTTTGTAATTCAACTCTTCATGAAAAATTTCTCTTACTTTCTCAACCTGGAGTCTATCAATGTCATAACTTCCTCGAAAGTAATCACCCTTCGCATATTTCAGATTTAGATTGACCCTAAACAACATTAGATGGTGATTTTTACTTTTCATATCAAAACAGCACTCCCATACATTTTTCTTGTACTGGTCCTCCTAATCTACAGATAACAATAAGAAAATGAATAGGGTTGGCCGTCTTACTATATTGGGATTACCATTTTACTTTTTGTGCCATTTCACGACCAAAATACAGTACTACAATTAAAAAGACCGTTATATCTGCAAAAGGCAGAGGCCTTAAGCCATGATTTCTTTTCCGATGCCAAATTTACCAAAGCTATGACATATTCCCATTTTGAAAATTCCCTATTGAAAACAGAATATTTAATCCCTGGATCCTATCTATTTGTGCACGCAGCTATAAGTAAACTTCGTTTGAGTCACTACTATCTCCATCAGTCGTTTCTACAGGGATACATCATACTAGCATTTTATTATTAACCCATTGCCGACTTGAGCAGAACTTGGCAGTTTCCTTGTTTATCATGAGTTCTACTCCCTACCTATGCATTTATCATCCCTGCCAAAATGAAATAAAATCCCTTAATTTCATCCTTGTTCCCCTGGAATATGAGTTTCTAATATGACTATCAAGTCATGTTGAAAACGTCTGAATTTGTCAACCAAAAATACTAAATTATAGAAGCTTCTTAGCATTGTAACATTCTAAGCTGCAAGTTTCATATAATTTAAATCATTACAATTTTAACGGCAGCAGGAAAAGTAATTGGGCCTAACCAATACAGATCAGTAGCCAAGACTTCTTCTCAAGTCGAAAGAAATCACTTAAGCCGACTTAGTACCAGAAATAGAGAAGGCCCTGGGACCTCCAGTTGAATGAAGGCTTTCTGCTATCCAGAGCTAATCTTGAATGTACGGTTATCCCCACTTTGTGATGCTCTCCTATCAATAACATTCAAAATCACCCACAAGCAATCTCGGAGTCTTTTACTTCTAATTGATTATATACTCACGCCTACAAATATTACACTAATGTTGATAGATGCGAGTAAAGACGACCAAAGCGAGAATTTGAGCTTACGACACGAACAACTTTCTTCGAGAGTATTAATAAAGAGATCTATTATACATTTATTATACAATTAATAAAATAAAAAGTTCAAAGAAAGGTAAGGAGCAATAGAGAACTTAAAAGACACACAAATATAGACGTGTAGCAAATCAACTTTCAAACGTAGGGTAACTAGCCCATTATGGATGAATAAATAAATAAAAATTTGAAAGTAAAACAAACTAAGAATAGCAGAGATTACTATTAGAAAAAAAAATGAAATTTGTAACGGACAGAAATGAAGAAAATAGTCGATTATGTTTTTATATGAGAAATTTATCACAAGCAAGAGATGGGCTACCAACCACTTAAACTTTGCAATAAAAGGAGTTTTTTCCTGAAGAGATTCTTACATAGAAGAACTTATAAAGTTTAGTTTCCAGGCGCAATTGCAAAAAAATAAATTTTTATATATAAGCATCAGGGGTGGCTGATTAGCCTCCAGTCCCATTCGATTCTTAAAAAGGCATTTTAACTTTCTACTTCCAATCGATTTAAGCAATAAATAATCTTTTATTAATCTTCAATATTCTTGACTGAAGACCTTTGATATAATCCAGTTTTGAAGTCATTACAATAAATGAATTATAAAAATAAAAAACCTATTGTCATTCTGATATCACAATAACAAGCATGCAAGGGCTTAAAACTGAAACCCGTTTGCGTCAGTTCTGTAATGCGATGTTATCGACACCGAAAGTGAAGATTTTCTACACTTATTACCTAAATCTTCTCCAAGAGACTTCCAAAATTGGCATAAAATTTTCTCGAAATGCAACTCCATAAGGGACGCGAAATTTGACTGCCTTTTAAACTTTCCTCTATTGTCTTTCCCATGCTTACAAAAAACTAAATATTTGTTATTAAAACATAGCACAGATTAGTTTTCTTATATTTAATTTGGATGACTGCTAGCTTTTTATAAAATTTATATTAATTTACTCCTCAAAATAACATTTTGCTGCTAAAACTAGCCAAAAAATAGTTACCATTTCAGAATCAGCAAAAATGGTAATTTTTCTCACAAATACCTTTTGTTTATACATTTCCGAAATCCGGGACAATATGGGCCAGATTTGTTCCTTATTACGTAACACCTATTGTTTCAATCATAAGAACCAGTTTTAACAGAAAGAAGACTTCTGCCAGAATCGACAAACTTTCTGGCATTCCAAATTCAATTGGCTGATTTCCCATTACAATGTCAGAGTCTAAATTAGAATTTTTCTATACAACATCTTCATTTTCCTATGGATTTTAAATTGAAAAAGGATTAGGGGCAGTTTGAGCTTCGCTTAATTTTGAACTGAGTCTGTTCTTGGAACCGAGGCAGGATGTAGATATTGTCCCGAGTCAATTTTCTGCGATATTAGAAAATTTCAAAACATCAACTTGACTTGTTTTGGAACCCGTGAAAGACTTTTGTCGGCCTTGCAGTCTTCGATTAGAAAAACTGACAAGTATCTAGTTAGGCTACAGCGTTAAAAAGAGCCTTACATATCTGATTGTATATGATCAGCCCTATATATAACCGATTTTCACTTAAATATAATGAAATCAAAGAAAATATCTACAATAAAATAGGGGGTTTCAGTGTTTCCTTAAACCCCCAGTGTTTCCTACCGAATCGACACAAACATAGAGTGTTACTGAGCTACACATACATATGAACACTATCAGTATCAGCTTCCAACATCTAATAATAGTTTGGCTTTGGCAGATGCCGTTGCTCTGACTTTCTGCAGTGTACTTATTCTAAACAGCGAAAATATATTCGTCTTTCATATGTATTTCGCTAGAAAACCCAAATATTGAACAATTACCCGTTCGCTTTTTCAAAAAAAAAAAAAAATAGTAAAATGACTCACATTTTCATAGGCAAAAAAGACGGAAAAAAACAATTGATCTATAAAACTGAATACTTAATTTTTGCCTAATTTTTGCATGATCCTTGATTTTAAATATTATTTTTTCGTTAAAATACCGCTTATTTCAAGGAGTGAGTTAAAGAAAGGGAAAAGGAAACTTTTGATTATTTGCAATGATGTGAATGGTAGACACCTTAAAATATTCACCATTTTGTTGTCACATACGCCTCGAGCCCCCCTCCCCCAACGGCTCTCGAGCATTTACTTCTATGCGTTTATTCAAGAAACAAAGGAAGCATCTGGGAGACGACTTGGATAATATTAATCTGACATATCGTAACTCTGCCTCCCCTCTTAATCTGTACACTAAACAGATGGCGCTGGTCCTTATTCTTTTTGTTTTAACTTGGTAATACCTTGTTGTGTTCCTCCTATATCTGTTTCTCCAAACATCCCTTGAGCTAGTTACCCTGTTAACATAATGCTTTGACTGTTGTTGATTCCTCCGCTGCACTTTTTTTTTCTCAGTGCCCCAAAGCCCATTTAGGGTCAAGTTTCTCAAGTCATTTCAAATTCCCTAAAATCCTTATTACCAACTATGAAAGCCTATATTTTTCACAGGCAAGTGGAACTTGAGGTGTTATCGGAATTAAACCAAATAGAAGTTATAGCTGTTACAGAAAAACAGTCCCCACACCAGGGATCCCTACCTCTGATAAGTTCATCACAGTTTATAAAATTATGTTATTCATATAAGGCTTCTGGAAGAAACGAAAGATGGTAGCGTTTTACTAAGAGTAGCCTTTATCACAAAATTTTCGTGCCTCTTGTTTACCTGAGTATGCTGAAATCTATTTCCTTAAAATCAGGCCGAAAGGTCTCCTCCATCTTTTTAATCGTATTATAATCGTATATAATTCTTCTAATATTCACAAAATCAAAATGGTTAGGCTTTTGTCTCAAAAGAGTGCTTCTAAATTGTGACCAGTGATCATAAAATGGATTCAATTTATCTTCTTGTAATGTTAAAAAAATATTTTAAATTCCAACAACTAGGGAAAACATCTTTTTTATGTTATTCCTATTACCTTTTTTAAGCATTATCTCCCTCAGAGTTTTGCTACGTGGCTGAATGCCGAAGACTGGTCAAATATTTTAATGTTATAAAATCTTGATGCATAATTATTGTTTTCCATAAGTAGCTGAATGATCGTTTCCCAGAAAAAAAATAAATCAAAATGTGCTCCAGTGATAAAGAGACCAATCAATCCAATTAAACACTACTTAGAAAGAAATTAAAATTTTTAGGAAATAGAAATTGATGAAGTTAACAGAATATAAAAATTTAAGAAAGAAATTCATATATTGAGCCGATTTTAAGATTAAAAAAAAGACCTTTAATTGGCCAACAGCGTAGCAAAAATTAATTGATATTCGGAGGATAAGAAGTTTTGTGGTAGGAAACCAAACCAGCCTAATTTTAATCTACCTAAACAACTTTTTAACAAGACTCTTTTTATTCCCTTATTAGCAGCCCTCCTTCAAAACTTCTGATTGAGATTTGAAACAACCATCTTGTTCAAAATGGTCGAAAAGTCCAAAAACTATGCCATTGTTGATGACATAACCCCTCAAAGTACCTGGGAGAGTTCTTTAAAAAGCCTGAAGGCATCAAAGTAAAATTTTATAAATAAGGTAATAGAAGGTAGAACCGGATTTTTGGCTCCCAAATTACCTCAGGCTTGTATGAAGAAATATTATTTCCTTCAGAATATCAGCAGCAAATCCTTCATGTAGTTTTAAGAATAGTTTTAATGTTCTCTAAACAACTTTTTAACATCCCTCTCAACATGCATCCAGGGTTCGAACTTAATACTGTTAATGACAGCTTACACACACACACCTTTTTGATAAGCTGGGTGTACGTAGAATCTTCTGACTCAATTTGACATGTCCTTCAATATTCCAAATATTTTTACCTTCAAATACCCTCAACTATTCCGAACACACCAATAATCAGTTGATTATCGTCGGAATGTTTTACCAAAGATGTGAGGGGTTTCGTCACCCCTAGCTAGTTATTTTTCGCCTAGTTATTTGATCTTTCGACTATTTTCACATTAATTTTCATGAGCCTTTCAGGTACACACAGAACAAACATAGTTCCAACAAACATATCTCCTTTTCTTAATGATAAATCCTATACATATACACTCGGCAAATCGGAAAATTTACAATCTTTTCCCCAGAGTTGAGAGGATATGGCAACCCTGAAGCCATAGCTATTAGATCTTCAGACTAGTTTAAACGCATTGAAAATTAAATGAGAAATGATCATTGTAGAGGAGAAAGGCACCTAAAAAGGGCAAGGAAGGGGGGGTGGCTGGTTACCTTCCAATCTCTCTTCAACATCCCCTCAACATATCTTGAGAGTTTCAACCTATAATACCCCAATTCATTCATATAATACCCCGAGTCATTCATAGGAAATTAATTCCTTTGGATATCACAAAATTAATTCCTATGGATCTGACGATTCTTTTCTGTCAAGAAAATTTAAATTTACAAAATCTATTGGTTTTAGCCTAAAATCCATAGAATATTAAGATATACCTAGCTAAGAAATAGACACAATTGTAAAGTCAGAATTCCATTGTGAATCCAAATATAATATTAATTTTATCAAAACTCCCTCTCCCTAAGGTGGGGGTCCAACTGCGACATGAAATTGCTATTTTAAGAGTGACTAAATAGCTTAACACAAAGAAGGAAGTCGTATGTCCCAAACTACTCCGTAAATGGTCAAATATTGCCTAAAACTAAGTTAGGTCATATATCCGATCCACAAGAAAATCATTAAATTTATCGTTTGTTATCGAAATTTATCGATGAAATTATAGTTTAATAGCGCTTGCCCCTGCTTTAAGTAAGGTTTTGGAGAAAATATTAACAAGGAGGTTTCAGGACAGGGTATGGGACGACAGATAGTGTGCTTATTTTAAAGGCATTAATAGATAAATATGGAAAGGGTAAAACTTGTCTTTATGTGGGATTTCTGGATCTCCATAAGGCTTTTGATAGTGTCAACAGAGAGTTATTGAATGATTGCCATGCTAAATATTGGCCTTCCCCATTCATTTTTTGGATTGATAGTGAGCATGTATACTTGTGTGAGTGGAATCAGACAAGTTGGTAATAGGTTTTCGAAGCTTGTTGATATTAAGCGGGGAGTAAAACAGGGCAGCACCCTTTCACCTAAGTTGTTTAATATTTTTATTAATGATGTTGTTAACTTTCTAGAGAATAGATGGGCTCCAAAAGTTAGCCTAGGGACTCAAAAACTATCTCTCTTAGTATTTGCAGATGATATTGCTTTGGTGGCTAATAAACCGCAAGATCTACAGACACTTTTGAATCTAATAGAAGAATATTTGCAGATAAAAAAATTAAGGCTGAACACTGAAAAGAGCGAAGTTGTTATTTTAAAAAAAAGAAGTGTTGGGGGCGATGAAAAATATACATTTAAATTTAATAATAAGGAACTACTTAAAAGTAAAAGAATAAAATATTTAGGCTTTATCTTATCGGAAAATGGAAGCCTAAGGAGTCATGTTGATGAAATAATTAAGAAAGGTAGGGTGGCCATGTCAGCAATATTTAGAAACCTGACGATAATGGGGATTAAAAACCTAGAAATGCATAAAAGAATATTTAACACAAAAATTTTACCCGTGATAGAATATGGAGCAGAGATATGGGGTGGAGAAACGGTGCAGCAACTGGAGTCCCTTCATCTCCAGTACTATAAAAAAGTGTTTGGTCTACATCAGACAACTCATTCACAGATTCTGAAAGGTGATTTGGGCCTGTTTTCTTTAAAGCAACGTAGGTATATTTTAATGCTTAGATTCTGGCTGAAGTTAGCTAAGAGTAATAAAGATAGACTAGTAAGAGTGTCATATGAACAGATGTTGAAATGTGGTTTAAAAACCTCGTGGCCATCCCAAATTAAATCATTACTAGATAAAGTAGGAATGCCTTATTTATGGAATAATTGTCTTTGCTCTAGTGATATACCAACAAATTTAGAAGGCCAGGTACGATTTATGTTAGAGAGTCAGGAAATTCAGCATTGGCAAGGGCTGGTTTTAGATTCTACAACCCTACAACATTATAATCAGGCAAAACCTAATTTTGGAGAGGAAGTTTATTTTAAATTTAATTTACCCCGGCTATGACTCTACGTCGTTGGATTTAGCTTAGGGCGAATTGTCTTCCAATCCAGAACAGGCAAAAAATTTTCGACAAAAATAAAATGATAGTTGGTCCTGATAGGCGGTGTTTGTCGCCTTTGTAAAGATGATGATGAAGACTTGGATCATTTTCTCCGGAAATGCCCGGTGCTCTTGGATTTACGGGAAATTTACTTGCATGGGATTAATTTGATGCTTCCGGTATTCTGCAAAATAGTAACCCAACCACAGTATTTCGAGTGGGAGTGTATATAGATAAATCCTTAATAAGAAAAAAAGTTTTATTTGACTAATTTTTGTTGTTGTTAGATTAGGCACTTTTCGCGTTGAATTCTGTTTTTTGTGCGTGTTTGTAATTCGTACTGTTGTTAATTTCCTTGCTTGTTTGTTATTTATTTATAATTTTGTGTGTATATGGCCCATGGGTTTTTGAAATACAGTTATCTATCGATCTATCTTTTCTATCAAACCCATACACAACTTGTCACACATTTTGACTCTTTTTCACAACTCTACTTTTAGAACAATAAAAAACTTTTGCGTAAAGAGCAAGGCGTTGAGGAGGGGCAACCCCTTTCATATACGGAACACTATCTGTTCGTTTTAAGGTTTAATGTCGCTCCTTACTTGCAGTTATAAAAAGTTTTTTTTTACTTAATTTCTGAACATTTTTGAATTAATGCGTGTTTTGATTTTGGCTCATCGCACATGAATAATTAGAACGAAATTGGAAAATTATTTTTTTTTTGGCTGAAAAGCTTTCTCATAGTTTTCATCGGACGATTTTGGTAAGACAAAGGGGTGGGGGGAGAAGGCCTAGTTGCCCTCCAATTATGGTTACTTAAAAATGCAAATAAAATCTAATATTTTTTACGAACTTTTTGTTAGTAATAAATATATATAACTTACGAATTAACTTACGTAATAAACTTCTATATTTTTGTATTTTTATTACGTATGTCAGGAGGTTCGCCTCCTCGTCAATAACTCAGTCTTTACACTAAAGCTTGAATTTTGTCCCAATTCTTTAAGAATGACCCCTGAATCACAAAGGCCGTAGAATAAATAGTTGAAATTACTAAAAATACTTTAGTGTAAAGAACAAGGTACTGTGGAGGACACAAACTCCCTTACATACACAATATTTTCAGTTTGTTTTAAATTTTAATGCTACTCATTACTTCCAGTTGAAAAAAATATTTATTTTTTCATTGTTTTTAAATAATACGAGAAAATCCATCGCCTCCTTCATAGAAATTCTCTTCCCTCATGATAAATTACTCCATGGAAAGGCCCCCACACGTAACCCCCTCCCCTCCACGAACCACCTCAACCCTAACACAAAAAATTCCCCTGAAAACGCCTGCACACTTCATAATAACCATTACTGTATGTAAACAATGGTCAATGTTTGTAACTAGCAGCCCCTCCCCTAAAGTCGTCCTCAAAGACATAATTATTAAGTTTTCGACTAAGTCGAACAGAACGGCTATTTAAAAATTTTGTGCCGGTGACTATGAGGAAAAAATGAACGTGGTAGGGGGACTAGGTATCCTCTAATTTCTTAGGTCACTTAATAAGGGCACTAAAACTTTTAATGTCCATTATAACGAACGCTCCAGCGACATTCTAGGACCACTGGGTTGATACGATCACACCAAGTGAAAAAAATTGAAGAAAATAAAAATGTATCCGTGGTATTTTGGCAAAAACAAAAAATTCCACATTTTTATAGATAGGAGCTTGAAGTTTCTACAGTAGGGTTCTCTAATACGTTGTATCGGATAGTGTGATTTTTGATAAGATTCTATGACTTTTAGGGGGTGTTTCCCCCTATTTTCTAAAATAAGGCAATTTTGTTAGGCTCCTAACTTTTGATGGGTACGACTAAACTTGATGAAACTTATATATTTAAAATCAGCATTAAAATACGATTCTTTTGATGTAACTACTGGTATCAAAATTCCGTTTTTTTTAGAGTTTTGGTTACTATTGAGCCGGGTCGTTTCTTACTACAGTTGGTTACCACGAACTGTTTGAAAAGGTTCTACAGAGAAAAATTTTCTTAAAAATAGAAAATCTTGATTTTAAAAATTGTATTGGGTAAATCTAGTAACTTTAAAATATTAGACAAGTGAGGAACAAAAACCTTGCTTGTTTTTAGTGAGTTCAATATTGTAGAAAACCAAAGAAATGCTAAAGAGCTTTTATTTACCATTCGCTAACAAGAGGTGCAAGAAATTAGTAAGTTTGTTAATGCTATTTTTTTCCAAAGACCTTAACCTTTTAATATAAAAACAATTGCTGTTGTTTTTAACTTTAAATTTTCATGAATATAAAAAATTATTGTTGCACAGAAACAGTATCTAAGCCTACAAGAAATATGGAATTTGTTTTTAATAAATAATTTAACAAACAGTAATAACTGAGAAATAACTGAACAAAATAAATAGCTGAACAAACAAGGGTATAAAGAAGGAGGGAAGGAGGGGGGAATGTTATTCTTTTCATCCTTTTGTTGAAACAAGTATTTTATAAACTCTAGAGATGGGGGTAATCGGGAATGTCTTTTATTCAATGAACTTCGATGAGCTAATCTCTCACCGGGTTTAAAAAACTGGAACTTTCAATTGGTTACGACAAAACTAACATACGTGGGTTTGCATTATAAAGGTAAACTACAAGGAGAATCAGAATCAAGAAGCGTTATAGATGGGAACTGAGGAGGGGGGGGGTTCCAGTATCTATATTAAGGAGGAATTTCTTGTGAATGTGTATATTTATTTCAACCGCCGTTCTCAATATTTGTGTAGTACATAATCCTTTTATCTAATTACCCTAAGAAAATGAGACATCTAGCGAATTCACTAATGTCAGTGATTCATAAAGTGTGACTGACAGCCATACTTCATATCAATACTTTTGACTTTTATTGAAGAAACAGAAATAAGAAAGAATACTTTACCTGTTTCATTTTCATCCTTTTATTTTTAAGTAGACACAAGCATTCAGGGTCCTCAGTATCTCGAACGATTTGATCAAAAATTAAATGAATGGCCAAATACGATACGAGTTCGGAGAGAACACCTATAAAATAAATCTTTTTTGTAGGCTTCATCTGGGTGTCAGAATCAGACAACACTGAAATTGAAGGATTTAATAATAATAAAAAACGAGATCATATCCAGCAAATTGACTTTGATCAAAATATTGAAGCACTTTATAAAAGAAAGAAAAAAAGATATAACCCTTTGCTCCAGTAAATTTGGAGATGATCCATCACTTAAGTAGGGACAAGGTAGACACACTATCGATTGCATTTGTATGCTCTCTCAAATATGATAATCGTTTCAATTGCAAATACAATTCAAAGACCTTAAATGGACCCTAAATTGACACATAATTCCAGTTATTGCCTTTAGATCAGTTAAGACGGAGTGGTTTTCACGATTAAAAAATTCTGCTGGCCCATTTTAACAAAGACAACATTACGCGCAACGAAATGATAAGCAACGCATAAATATTTAATATTTATTAAGAAAAAATAAATAAACTTAAATAGATTTAATCACAAATGAATTATTTTAATTATTTATATTGTGTTATATTACTTTAATATTTAAATTTGGCATTTAAATTAGTAAAAATTTAATTAAATTAAAGTTGATTTAAATAGATTTTTGATAAAATTTTATAGTAATAATTTTATATTATATTATACATATGACAAGATTTTATATTGTATAAATAAATTTTAATAAAAATCGATTTAAATAATTTTTATTAAATTCATATGTTAATTTTATATTTTAGTTATTTAAATAATGGATTCCAGGGCTTTGCCCAAGCCCGGCACGCGGTAGACTTGTATATTTGATTCAGTAATTACGCACTAGCTTAATCATCGCGTTATTCTTCAGTTTTGAATCATGAGGTGTTCAATCAGCAATTTCAAATAAATTAAGAAACTCTGGTGTGATTTCAATTCCTCCTTCCTGTTAACTCATCAAGGAATCATCCATTTTATAGGATTTTTTTATCTTGGAACATGTTGTGATTCTCACTGTTGCTTCTCTTCTAATCGCAGATTTTGCTAACGATTTGATGTGATCATCCCTGTCGCTTTTCTTATAACCAAAGATTTCTTTGTCTATTATTTTCATTTGGTATTTGCTTCCTTGCTTGATGTCCCATGTCTTCTAGACACAGATCTCATTGCACTTCATCTTCGTGCATCAGTACCTCACAGATTTTTCCAGTGGTTTTTGCTTTAGCTGTTCGGATTCATTCAAATTAATGCGTAGTTTCGTAAGACATCATAAATATTAAAAAACTTCTTCCTCCAGTCGTTATATTTTTGCTCTAATTTTATTTTTTTTTATAATTCAGTAACAACAAGAAATGTTCCAATACCTTTGCTCTCTGAAATATCTAAATTGTGTATTTGGCATAATCGTTTTATTCTTTGGTGTCAAGTCATATAGTGGCTAATCAGAAAATGTCAGTTGAATTAAGATATTCAGGCATGAGTTCAGTTCATCTTTCCAGTTTATCCTTCGCAGACACTAAAATAACGCGTCCTGTATTTTATTGTAATTTCTGAAATATCTAAATTGCGCAATAGCATGATTATCGGGTTATTTCTTTACCCATACAGAGTAATTAATCATCTTGTGAAATTTTTGCATGTCAAAACCATACGGACACTCCTAAGGAAAAACGACATAATTTTGGCTCTTGAAATGTACATAAATACGGCATCACTCACATGAAATCTTAGCAAATATTCAGGCTCTGAGCAAATTTTATCAAACTTGTGACTTTTCTAGACCTTTTTTCAGGCCAGAAATTGCCAGACCCCACCATCTCAATTTTTTTTCGTTGTATTTGGTAAATATATTAATATGAAATATCAGTATAATTTGTTAGTCAAACACCTTTACGTAGATCAGAATTCTAAGATTGAGCTATGAATCTGAATTATTCAGCAAGGGACAGGGGGGAGGACAAGGTTTTTTTTTCAAATTTCTTTAATTAAGATAAAAGCAGATATAAATATCTAGAGGGGGGGTTGTCTTGTGACTTTTCTAGACCTTTTTTCAGGCCAGAAATTCCCAGACCACACCATCTCAATTTTTTTTCGTTGTATTTGGTAAATATATTGATATGAAATATCAGTGTAATTTGTTAGTCAAACACCTTTACGTAGATCAAATTCTAAGATTCAGCTATGAATCTGAATTATTCAGACAAGGTTTTTTCAAATTTCTTTTAATTAAGATAAAAAGCAGATATAAATATCTAGAAGGGGGGGGGGTCAATAAAAACACCAAAAGGCATTTTTCAAAATATAGGGAGGGGAAGGGGTAATTGCAAGAATATATTCGGGAATACACACAATTACATTGGAAAAGAAGGATTAAGAAAGAAGATATTTTTTTTTCTAACGGCTAGATTTGGATGCTACGGCTGTCTCGAGCTGTATAATTGTAGTTGCATAATTATTTCATGGTTGCATTGAACGATTGTAGTTAGTGCTAAAGGTGTTTTCAGTCAGAACTTTAAATTTATCGCCTGCAGGTTCAACTTAGAAAACTTAAAAATACTCTTCATTCTAACTCTTTTTCTGTATTAAAGCAACTTTCAGGCTAGACAGGTCTTTGCATTTCAGGGTGTAAACTTACAATCTCCTATTAGGCGAGTGCATCCCCCCAGTCGTATTCTTTATCCATAAAGAGAAACATTCGCCACCTCCCACTCCCCCTTGAGCTTAAAAAGCTGGCCCTAACACTTTAACTTCATTCCCTCCTCCATTAGACAAAACAGAACAGATTTGCCGAAGCTATGACCTTGAAAAGACGTACTTAAGAGAAAAAAAACACACCTCCCCTTTAGTCAAATTCCATCCATCCATCTGCACCTACTATGTAGCCTAATTTCGATTTTTGTTCTCCACAAATGCAACTATAGCCCAAAACAACATTTAAATCATCATTGTCAAGCTCAAACTCAGGGCGTCAAGATTTGACCTCTATTGTTCTAAATTATGAGCCAGCTACAATTGACATTTGTACGACCTCAACGCGTTAATGCACACAAATATTTAGGTTTGCATATACGATTTTTCTCTATGGTCACCGAGGCTGCTAATTATATATAGTCAATAATTAATGACAATGACCTTGCAAAGCCACTTTTTTAGGTAAACAAAAAAACAAAATGTTCTTTTTAGAAAAGAAGATTTTAAACAAAAGAAGACAATTCATGGTCTATAAATCTAATTATAGGCCGATCATAGGTCGGTTATTGATGATCATAAAGCTGAAACCCACTTTTTTAAGGCAATGCTAGCAAAAAATGTTCTTATAAGAAAACTGTTTTTTTGTTGTTTTTTTTTTATGAAAACCAAGCAACTCAAGGACTATACAATCTGATTATAGATTGATAAAGACTGAAATAAACAGGTCATATGTGGATCATTGATGTTTTTAAGGCAAAACTAGCAAAAAATGCTCATATAAGAAAACTGTTTTTTTGTTGTTTTTTTAAGAAAAGAAAGCAACTTAAGGCCTATAGAATCTGATCATAGATTGATAAAAACTGAAATAAACAGATCATAGGTGGATCATTGATGTTTTTAAGGCAAAACTAGCAAAAAATGTTCTTAAAAATTTTTTTCAACAGTTCGTGGTAACGAACTGTAGTATGGAGCGACCCGGCTCAATAGTAGCTGAAACTCTAAAAAATGGAATTTTGATACCAATAGTTACATCAAAAGAATTACTTTTTAATGCTAATTTTAAATAGATAAGTTTCATCAAGATCAGTTACACCCATCAAAAGTTACGAGCCTAAGAAACTATGCCTCATTTTAGAAAATAGGGAAAAACACCCCCTAAAAGTCATACAATCTTAACGAAAATCACACCATGAGATTCAACGTATCAGAAAACCTAATTGTAGAGGTTTCAAGCTCCTATCTAGAAAAATGTGGAATTTCGCATTTTTTTAGAGAAGACAGATCACGGATGCGTGTCTATTTGTTTGTTTTTTTTGTGTTTTTTTTTTCAGGGGTGATCGTATCGACTCAGTGGTCGTAGAATGTCGCGAGAGGGATCATTCTAACGGAAATTAAAATTTCTAGTGCCCTTTTCAAGTGACCAAAAATTGGAGGGCTTCTAGGCCCCCTCCCACGCTCATTTTGTCCCCAAAGTCACCGGATCAAAATTCCGAAATAGCCATTTTACTCACCATAGTCGAAAAACCAAATAACTATGTCTTTAAGGACGACTTACTCTCCCGCAGTTCCCATGGGAGGGGCTAGAAGTTACAAACTTTGACCTGTGTTTACATATAGTAATGGTTACTTGGAAGTGTACAGATGCTTTCAGGGGGATTTTTTTTTGGTTTAGGGGGGAGAGTTGAGGAGGGGAGTTAAGTGGGAGGATATTTCCATGGAGAAACTTCTCATGGGGGAAGAGAATTTCAATAATGGGGCGTAGGATTGTTTTCCATTATTTGAAGAAACAATGAAAAATAAATATGAAAAGTTTTTTCTACTGAAAGTAAGGAGCAGCATCAAAACTTAAAAAGAACAAAAATTATTAGGCATATGAGGGGTTTACTTCCTCGTTATACCTCACTCTTTACGCTAAATCTACGGCCTTTGTGATTCAGAGGTCATTCTTAACGAATTGGGACAAAATTTAAGCTTTAGTGTAAAGAGCGAGGTATCGACGATGGTTGAACCCCCTCATATACGCTATAAAAACTTACGAATATAGAAGTTCGTTATGTAAGTTAATTCGTAAGTTACGTTTATTTTTTACCAATGAAAACGTTTTTAAAAAATTAAAAGTTATAGTTGCTTTTTTAAGTAATCAAAAAATTGGAGGGCAACTAGGCCTCCTCCCTCGATCTTTTTTTCTCAAAATCTTCTGATTTATTACAAATAATTAATATAATTTTTTTTTTTTAATATTTCTGTGCGGAGAGCCAAAATCAATACATGCATTAATTCAAAAACGTCCAGAAATTAAATAAAAAAACAAGTTTTTTTAAATGAAAGCAAGGAGCAACATTAAAACTTAAAACGAACAGAAATTACTCCGTATATAAAAGGGGCTTTTCCTTCTCAACGCCCCGCTCTTTACGCTAACGTTTCTTATTGTTTTAAAAATAGAGTTAAGAGAAAGAGTCAAACTTTAGCGTAAAGAGTGGGGCGTTGAGGAGGAAAAGCCCTTTTCATATACGGAATAATTTTTGTTCGTTTTCAGTTTTAATGTTGCTCCTTACTTTCATTTAAAAAAACTTTTTTTTTATTTAATTATGAAAAGAAAGCAACTTACGGTTTATAAAATTTGATTTATCAATAAGCTGTGACTGTGACGAAAATTTTCTGCTCATATAGCTTTCAGATATCTTCCTTGCTTCCAAGTTTGGAGTTGAGCTAGGGCTATAGTAGCTATTTGGCGGAGATGAAGATGATCTAGGTCGCTGATCTAGCATTTGATGCGCTGACACACGGCGAACACGATCCGTCTCATCCTCCTATAACAATCAAAAATAGATCACTAGTTTATCAAGACAGCCTTTTAGCAATGAGCTAAAAAGATGATTTGTAATTCTCTTACAAGACAATAACAACTCATAACAACCAAAGATAGAATATTAGGCTGTCTAATTATACTTTAGATGATAAGCAAAAATGACATAACGAGGTCATAGCGAGAAAATAATAGCCAAAGACAGAATATAAAATTTTTCAATTAGCCTTTGGTGAAAACCCCAAAAAAAACTCCTAAGCACATGTAATAAGAAAATATAACAACCAAAAACAGACTATTCAGTTGTTTGATTATCCCTTTGGCAGCGAGCAAAGAAGATTTCATGAGTATCTGACAAGAAGATAGCAACCAAAGATATATCATTAAAATATTTATTGAGAAAAAAGCTTTCACGAATCTCTATCAAGAAGTTGAAAACCTATTACAACCGAAAACAGAATACTAAATTATTCAACCGCTCTTTTGTTAATGAGCAAAAAAGATTTCACGAATCTCTGACAAAAATATTGCAACAAAATAAAATATTTAATTGTCCAGCTTGCAGCGAGCCTATAACAAGAAAATTATAAATTATAAATGATTATAAATTAGAATATTAAATTATTCAGTTTTTTTTTCTTCTTCTAATGTGTAAAGAAGATTTTACAAGCCACTAACAAGAAAATAACAATCGAAGGCAGAACCTAAAATTGTTTAATTATCATTTTGGCAACGAGAAAGAAAGAGTTCAGACCCATTAACAAAAAGACGACAAACTATAACAGCCAAACACAGAATATTAAATTGTCCAATTACCCGTTTTGTAACGAACAAAAAAGCTTTCACGAGCCTCTAAAAAAAATTATAATAGCCTATAACAACCAAAAGCACAATATTGAATTGTTCAATCGCTTTTTTGGACATGAGCAAAGAATACCTCAAAAACCATTAACAAAAATAGCAACCGAAAATAAAACAAGTAATTGTTTAATTATCCTTTTGGGAATGAAATTTTTTTTTAAGAAATAAAATTAAAACAGCCTATAGCAGCCAAAAGCTGAATATTAAATTGTTTAATCAATTTTTGGCAACCAGCAAAGAAGATTTTATAGATCTTTAACAAGAAAATACCAAAAAAAAGGGAAGATTAAATCGTTCAATTAGCCTTTCAGCAATAAGCAAAAAAGCTTTCATGAACCTTTCAACAACCGAAAACAGAATATTAAACTGTTCTTTGGCAAAAGAAAATATCAACCAAAAATGAAAATTAAATGGCGCAATTAGCCTTTAGGCAATGATCCAAAAAGCTTTCGAGAGCCTTTAAAAAGAAGATAAAAACATCTAGCAACGAAATCAGAGCATAAAATTGTTCCATAGCCTTATCACAATGAGCAACGAACATTTTGCTTGCCCCTAATAAGAAGATAGGGATGTCAGTTGTGCAGACCTAAGTAGACCAATTCGATTAGAAATTTGTAAAAGACAATAATAGAAAATGTTACAAGCAAAAGTTTTTCGAAAACACAAAGGATATTACTTTACTTAGAATTAGGACTTCCTACGTCGGTCGGAACAAAAGGTGGCAACGATGCCTTCCATGATAACCTCTCCGGTGTCTTCAGCCAAAGATCGTCAAGGTCTGTTCTTGAGAGTACTTCGTCTTTTCTAGGCATCGTCCAAGTATAACCTTCTCTCGACCAAGAAGTCAAACTCCAGGAGGAGTCCAACAACAAACATCATTAGGTATGCGATTGCTACCCATTCTAACTACATACCCCCACTATAGCTACAAACGGCTTATGACTTTATCAATAAAGACTTTAAAGAGTGGCTGTTTAGTCTTCTTTCTAATGAATGAGTTGGTAATTTTGTCCGTCCAGGTGATTCCAGAATTCGTCAAAGACAATTATATTCAAAACTTCAGACTCTTTTTCTAGCAGTTTTTTCAGCGCCAACCTTTCAGAACCATGCATTAGTACTTAGAGAGCATCACTATTGAAGAGTATACTACAACTAATATTAACAAATTGTTTCTATTCTATTGTAATACAAATTCGTTTGTACCTTTTTTTACGGATTTGCTAAGCAAAGCCGAGTGATATTTTCTTCTTTTTTTGTGTGTGTTTTGTTATTTAGCATAGTGAAGCAACGCAAATTAGCTGTTAGCTATGATGCTGTTTAAATAAACCTATCTCTCTCTCTCTCTCTCTGCTCCAAGCCAGCCAGAGCTGTGGATACTCATCTTCAATTTCACTCATGAGATTTCTGCCTTTTTTGAATATGTACTTATAATATCTTTTCACATAATCCGAGAAAATTTGCTTTACGCTTGGAACTCACTGATATATCCAGACATAATTTTGCCAAGTGATCAACCTTTTATCTGTAAGATACTTTCTAACAATCTTCATTTTTTTTTTTCAAAATTTACTAGGATCAGTCAAACCAAAATTATCTCACAGCTTCTCCTTAAATGTACAGTTGCTTAAGTGAGTACACAAAACTACTTTGAAAATAGTAATGAAAAAATTTAGATTATCTTCCTTGACTTTTCGAAGCCCCATGTTTCAGAATTATACCTAACGACTGTCTAACATAGAAAATTCCTATTTATCGTATAAAACAATGTATAAAGATGTAAATTTATGTAAAAAAACGTAATAAATTCGTGTCTTAGTAAAAAATTGGTTCTTAACGTAAAAATTAAATAAAATTTGTTTATTTCAATCAGCCGCGACGTATTGTAATGCGGCAAGCATTGATTAAAAATTAATTAGAAGCCTTGAATGGGTTCAAATAGGAATGATTTCTTGATTAATTCAAATGGACACAAAATAAATTAACAAAAGCAAAAATTCTTCATTCAATATCTGAATTTACAGACCTGACCAAAACTTCATATTCTTATCGCTAAATAGCTTGGGGTAGCAGGAGAAAAATATGAATTTTTGAGCGAAAATTAAAAAAAATCAAAGAATAAAAACCAAGATATTTAATTTAAGAAATAACTGTAGTTTACTTCTATATTGGACACTTCGAACTGCTTTTTTAAATTTATATGTACACGGAAAGGTCCCATTTTGAAACTATTCTTCCGCAGATAGCAGGAAGAGAAAGCACCAAATTTCCTTTTTCCTCCTACTTTAATACCGATTACCCCTTATCTACTTGAACTAATTTATAAATTCTATAACCGAATTAGAATAAAAGATTTGCAATATTTCACTATAATTTTCTGCGAAAGCATTACTGGTTCTATGCTATTCAATTGGTTTTGAAGAAAAGAAGAAAAAATAAATAAATAAAAATGAGGTAGTAATATACGCCCAGCACTGAAAAGCTATGAAATGATTAGGCTATGTTGAAAAAAGCAAAGAAAGAGAGAATGAGAAAAATAGCCTTGACCAAGTCTATATGAATTGATTTTAAAGAGGAGGAAATAAAACGAAAGTGAGGTTGACGAGGGAATTTGAAGGTAAACCAAAAATATTTCAAACTAAAAAAAATCTCTTGCCATTCTGTATCTATTTTAAGCAAAATAGAAATAAGGATAGTCCAGGTGTTTTGATTGTAAATATTATTACTTACTCACCTGGAGCCATATCCTTATTCGTTTAATATTTTTTTTGACGTTTATAGCGTTAAAACTTATATTTATGACGTTTAGCACATTGAAAATCACATTTATAACGTTAGGGTGTAAATTTACAAACTCTATTCATTGTGACTATTGCGATGTAATTATTTATTTCAGTTTGGGATAGAGAGGGGGTGGGGTAGAAATGACTCCTCTGTCGACTAAACTCATGTACACTAAATTGAGCTTGGCACTAGTAGATTTAGAGGGTTTTGCAAAATAAAAAAATCAAATATATCTCAACAAAGCCAAAAAAGAGAAAGCCATTTTTTTTTACAATTCTCCGAAATCACGAAAACGAGATCTACCAAGTTCACAGTGCTCTGATACAAAATTTACTATTAACTCTGTTAAGTAAAAATACTTAAACTAAACCTGCTAAAGAGAGACTTCGTCCCCCCTGAAATTCCTTTCCCTGTTGTGAGTGAGGTGAAAATACTAGGTATCATTTTCTCACATGATAGCACCTTTACTACCCATATTAATAGTGTGACCTGTAAATCAAACACATCTCTGCAAACCCTTTGAAAAACGCGCCGCTTCGGGTGCAACGCCCACAGTCTTCTACGGGCATACCTGTGCTACGTACGCCACATACTTGAATACGCCAGTCCCGTCTGGGGCCCGTCAGTATTAAGAACCACCTATCTATTGCAGGAACTAGAGTCAGTCTAAAAGGGCAACCAGGAACATCCTGAGTAATAGAGACATTTCCCACCATGATGCTCTGCTAACCCTTGAGCCCCAAAGTTTGGAACTCCGTTTGGGTAACCTTATTCAGAGGTTTGGCAAAATACTGATGTCTACCCCTGCTCACAGAGACATTGTACCACCAGAAGCCCTGACAGTCAGCCGTACGAGACAGAAGCTAAAACTTGTGCCAGTGCGTGCTCGGACAAATCGCTACCAGAACGCTTTCGTCCCTTTTTTTACGTCAGTCAATATATGATAGTGCCTAATAACATGTTTTGTATTTCAACATCAAATTAGTCATTTGAGCTACGATTGTTGTTTAAATAAACCTTTCTCTCTCTCTCACTCTCTCTCTCTTAGTGAAGATCCAAGACCAGCATTTGAAACTTTTCATCTTACGTTTTCACTTCTAATCCGTGTGATAATTTCAATCTCTTCAACACTCTGCCATCTTCATCCATCTGAAAAAAAAAATTTATAAAAAAAAAACAAGGTCAAAATTTTCTTTTTTTGTTGAAGTTTGTAATTGGCTAGATCCTTCAAAATAGTGACAACACTGTAGAATTGGATGATTTCACAAAAATAGAATCAATTTTGTCCCTATTTGTTAGCCTGTAAAGTTTATGCCTCGTATTGTAACTTACTTGAATTACAAAGAACAAACAATAAACACTAGAAAAACATTTTTTCACATTTTGCCAAAAAGATTTTGTAAGGAGATAAAATCTGTCGCCAAAAAAGGGGCTGCCGGGATCATCACGCTTGAAGTTAAACTCCTTGCCTTTTCTTTTTACCTTACCATACATTTACCTTCTTCCACATTAAATAATTTTTATCTTACCTTACTTACTATTTTTTTTTACCTTACCTCACTTTTAAAAATAATCTACCTGTTTTCAAAGAATCTTCCAAGAGTTCTATGCAAAAACTTAGGCAATTCTAAAAGATTACTTCAACCTCATTCCCTTAACTTTTCACCCCCTACTTCCATTAGTTATTAGAAGTATTGGTTCCAATAAATGTTTCAAGATATTAAAATGACTTTCCTCCCAATTTTATCACTTAATTTATTTAAAACCCAGATCAAAATTAAATTCAAAGTTTAAAAAGCAAAAACAAAGAAAAATGGAATGTGACAAAATAAAGAAAAGTAGTCTCTAGGTATCTCCTGCTTCAAATTTACGTACTTACGAATACCCAAAGAGTAAGAAGAAGAAATAGTAATGAAAATTTAATGGCTGAAGAAGAATGCCAATAAAGCAAAAGCAGCTATTCAACTTAGAGCAATGTAGAATGCTACAAATAAAGCCAGTTGGCAATTAAAGGTGTTGTATTTATCTATTACCATAAAAAGTGATTAAATTAAAAGGTAATGTTTAAAGCAAATGCGAGTGCATAAACTCTTCTATTCTCATGCCTCTTTGAAAATTGGTACATACTTGAGACATAGGTGGAAAAGATAAAGACTTAGGATAAAGAACAAGTAATTGAGAGCCCCCCTCACAATCATGGTATTTTTTTTCCGTTTTGAGTTATATGTCGCTCTTTATTTGAATTGTGCGTACAAATTTTTATACAGTTGTATTTCGTTGGATATTATGCAAAAGTTGTAATCGAACATGTTATATTGCTTTCATATTGTGTCTTTTATAACGTTCAACACTTTGAAACTGATCAGGGACAAAAGTTTTAAAACCATGTCCGAGCCCCCTTAATGCCCACTGCCAACAAATCGTGTTTTTTACTGCCAGGGAAGAATCCATGACAGTTTCATGCCAAATAGAAACTCATTATCAAACATTCCCATCTCCTTTTCTAATATAATACCTATCAGTGAACAAACGATAAATTTCAGATATTGTGGGCCTTAGCCTAGGGGCTGATTTATTAATAAAAATTCTCCGTATGCTAACTTTGTCCTGTTTGCTGATTGAATTAGACCCTTTTTAAGATGGTAAGTTATTTTTTTTTTGTGCTGAGCAAACCAATCTAATATTTATTTTTCCATTTATTTAAAATTGCAACAGACTAAATCAAAACGCAGATTCTGAAGTGAAGACTTGACAGTTATAAATTTTAGGCTACAAATGACTTGGCATTCTTTGCTAGGATGTAGAGCATTTTGCGGCCATAGTAAGGACCATCGCAAAGGCTATAATAAAATCACAAATAGCATATTTTGACTAGTCTTATTCCATAATTTGAAGTCACCATGCCCTACTATATATTATCAGTCTCCTAATAAGGTATTGGAATAAGATGATAAAAACAGGCCACACCTTCCCTCAGACCCAAAAGTCATTCCGAATCTGTAACCAGTTATGGCTTCAATACTAAGATGAATAGATAATAGACAAATATTACACTTTAGCATTGTTAGCGTATTCACACTATTTATACTATTATCGTTATTCACCAATTAAGACAAGCCAATACATCAATTATAAAAGGAGAGCAAATCGCCTGCGGTTGGAGCGGGAGGATGTCGTAAAGAATACTTAAGGGAAATTGGAACTTCCTGAGAAGGTGTAAAGAGGCTTTGAATAGACTAAGATGGAGGAGGAGCATGCGTAGCTGTGTTGGCCTCGGGAGGCTTGGTGCTGTGGTAAGTTGCTAGTAGTAGTAGTAGTAGGAATACAGAAACTAGCACATGGCTTAATAAGTACTTTGCTACATCCATTTGCATAATCCATGGAAAACTTACAGAGTTGTTTTTCAAGCAGCATTTTTCTATGTTCAGAGAGCTGTGTGACGGAACCTTGAGAACTATCTTCTTCGGTGCTTCCTTCTTCTCCCACTTGTTTTTCCTTTGAGTTTTTCTTAGAATGTGCCATTTCCAGTTTTGACCTAAGCTCTCCAGAAAGCTTCAGCTTTCTTATTAAACCTGGCGTGCTATGTTCCTCTTCTTGTCTAAAAAAGCGAAAATTAATGGTAAAAGATAGGACATATGAGAATCATATAGATCACCTCAACTTTCTAAAAAAAATACCGTAGCAGCTACTGACACCTAAGAACATGGTTCTGAGCTCAAGCAAAGAATTTGACTCAAGCCATAAGAAATTCAAGAAGTGTACGATTGTAAAAATCACGCAGTGGAGACTTTGAAATATCGAAATTTAAAAAACCATATGTAGTTTCTGCATTCGACGTTAGTAAAACACGTTCTCTCAATGGCGTCAATCTATGAAATTTTAAGTGGGGGGGGGGGCAAAGCGTGTTTTTCACAATCTAGACGGGGATTTGGTCACTTCTCAAATTCAATAAAGGAGTTTTACAAAATTTGCGGGGGAGAGGGGGTGCATACTCCCCCCAGCAAAAAAAGACGACGTATTCTGTCTCCACGCAGCACAATTTTTGTTCCAATTTTTTTTCTCCATCCGTGTACTGCGTAGTTGAATGAGTTCTAATTAAATTCACGTATTTATCCAAATAATAAATAATTGTTTTCAAGTGAAATCACGATGAAAGCACGTACTCTAGTGTTGCTCCCATAATTGAATTTTGATGACTAGCACGTCATCTACTGATGATGTGCTCTAATAAGTTAGGTAAAATGACAAAAAAATAATACTATTCTGGTTCGGAACAGGAATTTTTGAGTGGCATACCCCCTCCCCCTCCCAAACAAAAAAATTAATCCTGACGGTTTTTTGTTGGCTAGTAGGACAATAAGATAGTGCCAGTTAGAAGGTAGCTAGCCGATAAAATATATATATCACCTTTTTTGAGGCTTTGGTATATGCACTGTCTATAGTCAATACACCATATGCACTGCTTATATATATATATATATATATATATATATATCATATATACCAATTTTAGCTGCTACCAGTTAAAATGAATCATACCAGTAAAAGATATATCACCTTATTTAAAGCTTTTGTCTGCACTATATACACACAATACATCCTATACCTTGCATATAATAATAATAATAATTTATTTTTGACCCGCTACAAAAAATAAAAGCGGAGTATCAATAAAAGAAACAAAATAAACACTACACAAAACAGAAAAAACAAGAAACTAAAGCAAACGAGTAAGGCCTCCGTGGGCGGGCAGATATATATATACACCATATATACTGATTTTAAGTGCTATCAGTTAAAAGGTAGCATGGCAGTAAAAAATATATCACCTTGTTAGAGACTTGGTATATACACCGTATACGGTCATTTATGTTCCATGATTTAATCCAAAAAAGAAGAATTTGTACAATATGTTACTTTTGGGTAGCATTTTTTTTCCCAAAAACTATTAAATGCTACGTGGTTTTCTTTTCCGGCATATGAAAAAAAAAACACAAAGAAATACAGAAAACCTTAAAAACACATGATTTGAGGAAAAAACAAGAAATACATCAATTATATGGCAAATATAATAAATGCGGAGAACTAGTGAAGCAATATTGGGCTGTTTCTAGATAATTGATAATCTTGAAAATTTGTAATTTGGAACTGGGATTTCAGTATAAGAAACCAAGAAAATTTTGAGATTTGAATAAAGTGTACAATTACCTTTTTTCCTCTTTCCCTGCCTTGTTTGACCTTTTCATATCTTCTTCTGTAAATTCAAAAGAGTCGAAATGAATATCAAAGTCGTTCCTGCTTTTTTCTTCTATAGACTGAAATAATAAAAAATATTCAGTTGCGTATTGATAAGACGTGAATAATAAGATTAGAAAAAGCAATAACAAAAAGAAGAAAAGTATGGATCTCACTGAAAGTATTTTTATGCAACTTAGCAGTAGTTTCGACATTAAACTGTAATCAACATCAAATTGCACAGAGGTATAGAAACAACTCTTGCAAACTTTGAAACGAGTCTTGTTGGCGGTGGGTGCATCAAATCCGAAAAAAAGTAAAATAAGTGAAGCTTATTCAAAAGACTAACAAACCTAGCACCCACACCCATTTCTAGAGCTTGGAAACAACTTTTTGATATTTCCATATGAAAAAAAATTAAAAAAAAGAAAACACTCCTCTGCCATCCCTTCATTAAAAAGAAGAGCTAACAGCTTATATGGCACTTGTGACGAGAGATCGGATCCGGTCCGGTTATGTCAATAGCGCATCTAGAACTTGTGCTTATTCTCGAACTCGCCAAAGCACTAGAAATTCCTTAAACTCCCCCAAAGAGATCGGATCTGGTCCAGTTATATTAATCATTTATCTAGAACTTGTGCTTATTCTTCCCATCAAGTTTTATCCCAATCAAACTACTCTAAGCGTTTTCCAAGATTTCCAGTCTCCAAGATTTCCGTTTCCCCACTCCACCCCCAATATCCCCAGATCCAATCCAAGTTAAAACTGGAGTATTTGAGATATTATATCTTTCTATATATCAAGTCTCATTAAGATCTGATCACCCATTGGCGAGAAAAACATACCTCAATTTGATTTTTTGAAAAAAATTTGACAATTTGAAAAATTTGATTTTTTGTTATATCTCTTAGCATCAAAAGTCCGATTTTTAGAGTTTCGTTTACTATTGAGCCGGGTCGCTCCTTACAACAGTTCGTTACCACGAACTGTTTGACAGAGCTATTATTGATTATTAATACTGGTTTAGCTCATGCTGAAATTTTAAATCTCGGTTTAATTCGAAGCGTAGCTAAGGCACTCCATTTGGAGTAGAATCGATAAATTAAACGAAAACTTACCAGGTATGAAGTTTGATTGTAATTCTACTCCAAAGAAGGAGTTCCAGCGTAGCTGAAAGTTCAATTACCCTCCCTTTTCCCCTTCACTTTGAACAATCAGCGCTTCATCATGAGCTTAACAACCGCATACTACAGGGCTTAAATTACTGATGTTGCTATTGAACTATCAGCTATGCTGGCGCTCCTTCTTCGGAGTAGAATTACAATCAAACTTCAAACTTGGCTTAATTTATCAATTAAAACAACTTTGCATTTAAATCACTTAAATTAAATGAATTGACGTTGAATTCAATTATTGACATTTAATAGCCTTGAAGTATTAAAAAATCAACAAAAGTAATGCTTTGACAGCGAACAAAATGGTTCATTTTCAAAATCTGTGTCATAATCAAAGATCCTTGTTTTATTTCAATTCCTAAATCCTCAGACAATTTTTCTACTGAGTTTCTGGCAGAATTTAAAATTTACTACAAGCCACTGTATGGACAGTTACCAGCAAAGACGTGTTTTGAAACCTTGGTGCTTCGACAGGAACAAAAAAAAGAAATTAAGCAGACGCTTCTTTTATTCGATTTACGTTGTAGGAGATAAGGAATTTGGTCTCGCTACAGAAATAATTTATGAGAGATATTCTAGTTGTTGTGAAAAGTTGTGAAGCTCACTTACCAGAATTCCTGGCAAAATATTAATCAAACAGTTTGTGGTAACGAACTGTGAGTACGGAGCGACCCGGCAAAATAGTAATTGAAACTCTAAGAAACAAAATTTTCGTATCTATAGGTACCTCAGAGGGATTTCAAATATATACAATTCACTAAATTGCATGTTTTTTCTGTATCAAATAACTTTTTTTTCTTATTTTGAAACAACGAAAAAATTTGAAAGAAAATTTCATCTTCATTAATCAACTTCGCATTTAAGCAGTTCGGAGAATATACCTATTTGTGATTTCTACAGTAGCAGATTTCTGGCTGAATAGTTGCCAGACAATCTTCTTTTCATAAATGATGTTTACTCAATCAAGAGTTGAAAGAACTTTATCCCCTCTCCTAATTTTAAGAAAACACCTACCCTCCAATTTTCGGTTACTTAAAGGCAACTAGAACTTTTTACGAACATTTTATACGAATTTTTTTTTTAGTTTTTTTTTACAAACGTTTTTATTAGTAGTAAATATGCGTTAATTACGAATTAACAAACGTAACGAGCTACTATATTTGGATATTTTATAACGAATATGAAAGGGTTTGCTCCCTTGTTAATACCTATCTCTTTACACTAAAGCTTAAATTTTGTCCCAATTCTTTAAGAATAACCGCAGAATCATAAAGGCCGTAGGATAAATAATTGAAATTGCTAATAGTACTTTAGCGTAAAGAGCGAGGTATTTAGGAGAAGATGAACAACTCATGGGCATAATAATTTAGGTTCGTTTCATATTTTAATGCCGCTCCTTAGTTTCAGTTGAAAAAAATTATTCATATTTATTTTTTCAAAATTTTTTTAAATAATGCTAGGAAATCTTGCACCCTCTTCATGGAAATTCTCCTCCCCCTTGAAAAATTCCTCAAAGAAAAGATCCTTCCACATAGCTTCCTCCCCTCAACCCCTCCCCCCCAACTACAAAAATCCCCCTGAAACCATAAACCATTACTGTATGAAAACACTGGTCAAAGTTTGTAACTTGCAGCCCCTCCCCCGGGGATTGTGGGGGAGTAAATCGTTGCCAAAGACCTAGTTATTATGTTGTTTGACTATGCTGAACAACAAAATTTTGATCCGTTGAGTTAATTGACTTCTTGCTATCTTGGAAAGGGTTTAGGTTAGGAAAATGAAACTTTTAGGGATTGGTCTACAGGCTCAATTATGTCCCAGGAAGGTATTTTCAAGTACCCACCTCCACTCCTTCTCCCTCTTGAGGGCCCTGAAATTTGCCTACATGACAGGTCTATACCTATTGGAATTTTGACAAAACAACATTTTACATTAATATTCAGTTACTAGTTGTTTTTTCTCTGCCGTTAGTTCTGAAAATGCAATTCCTGTTATTTGAATAGAATTTTGAGCAAAATCAATGTTTTTTTTCAAAATTTAAGAAATATATTTGCATATCTTTTAAACCTTGTAAAATCGAATTGAGCAAAGTTATGAAGCGAAAACAATTTTGTTGTACTTCAATTAAGCAGAAGACCTATTTTGCAAGGTTTCACTTTTGTAACACACATATTTTTAAAGGACATTAAAGGTCAAGCCCCTCTAGAGGGAGAAGGAGTGGAGATAGTTGCTTCAAAATACCTTTCCGGGACATACTTTAGTCTGTAGATTCATCCCTGAAAGCTTCATTTTCCTAACCTAAACCCTTTCTGAGATAGCAAGAAGTCAATTAACTTGAATCTTACAAAAAAAAACAAATAAACATGCACCCGCGATCGGTCTACTGGCAAAAAAAAAGTTTCACATTTTTGTAGATAAGAGATTGAAACTTCTAAATTGCGTTTCTCAGATACGCTGAATCCGATGGTTTGATTTTCGTTAAAATTCTATGACAATTAGGGGGTGTTTCCGCCTATTTTCCAAAATAAGACAAATTTTCTGAGGCTCGTATCTTTTCATGGGTGACACTAAATTTGATGAAACTTATATATTTAAAATCAGCATACCAATCCAATTCTTTTGATGTATCTATTAGTATCAAAATTAAGTTTCTTAGACTTTCGTTTACTGTCGAGCCGGGTTGCTCCTTACTGCAGTTCGTTACCACGAACTGTTTGATAAATGCTACAAAATAAAACAATCGAAAAGAAATAAAAGTAACAAAATAAAAATGGGATTCCAATTACCTGTCAATCCTTCTTGAGATCCCTTCCCAGGCAACTTGGGGAAAACCTGCCCTTCATTTGGTCCTTTGGGTGGATATAATGATAGCATGGTCTTTGGATAGAGATTTTGATGGTGGGAGGAAAAACTTTTGTAGCTGTAAAAAGAATTCAAATATCATAAATGGTAGTAAATCATCAAACTGGGCTCGTTTGAGAGTCAAACACCTGGAAATCCCCCTCCACTTCCAATACCCAATCCCATCACCCATTCCATTATATGTCCATCATTCAACATGGGAGGGACTGTGCCGTCCATGTAAAAATTCATAAGAAAAATACGCCCAGGTGCTTGAAAAGAAAAAGAAAAAAAAGAAAGATATTTAAACTGAAATTATGGAGCAGTTTAAGACCTTAAAATGAACAGAAGCTAATCTGTACATGAACAGCGTTGTCCCCTACTCAATAACACGCTCTTTGCGCTAAAGTTTGACGTTTTGTTCCAATTATTTAAGAATGACTCCTGAAACACGAGGGCTATTTACTACGAATAATTCATGAAATAAACAAATTTTCTTATAAGTGAAAGTAAAGAGCCGCATTAAAACTCAAAATAAACTTAAATCATTTCGTATAAGAGTTGGAGGAATAAATACCCGTACATGTGTATTAAACTGACAATCCACGGTATTTTATTTTATTTTTTTCAGTAAAGTGCAATTTATGCTCTTGTCCTGAGAAAGCGAAGGCATGGAGGTTGTAAGTATTCATGTTATTATTTATATGAGGAGGGTTGCTCCTCCCCAACACCTCGCTCTTTACGCTAGAGGTGTTTTTAGTACTTAGAAAAAACTTCTTATTATTCTAATTAAAATAACATAGTGTTTCAGAGTCATTCTTAAAGAATTAAATAAAAAAAACAACAAGTTTTTGCAACGGAAAGTAAGGAGCTACATTAAAACTTAAAACGAACATAAATTACTCCGTATATGAAAGGGGCTTTTCCTCCTCAACGCCTCGCTCTTTACGCTAAAGTTTGACCCTTTCTCTTAACTCTACTTTTTAAAACAGGAAGAAACTTTACCGTAAAGAGCAAGGCGGCGTTGAGGAGGAAAAGCCCCTTTCATATACGGAGTAATTTCTTTTCGTTTTAAGTTTTAATGTCGCTCCTTTCTTTCCGTTACAAAAACTTGTTTTTTTATTTAATTTCTGGACGTTTTTGAATTAATGCATGTTTTGATCTTGGCTCTCCACAAATAAATAATTAAAACTAAATTTGCATATTAATTAATTGCAATTAATCGAAAGATTTTGAGAAAAAAGAAGCGAAGGAGGAGGCCTAGTTGCCCTCCAAGTTTTTGATTACTTAAAAAAGCAACTAGAACTTTTAATATTTTACAAACGTTTTCATTGGTAAAAAATATACGTAACTTACGAATTAACTGACGTAACGAATTTCTATATTCGTATGTTTTTATTGCGTATATGAGGGGGTTCAACCCTCGTCGATACCTCGCTCTTTACACTAAAGCTTAGATTGTGTCCCAATTCCTTAAGAATGACCTCTGAATCACAAAGGCCGTAGAATAAATAGTTGAAATTACTAAAAATACTATAGCGTAAAGAGTGAGGTATAACGAGGAGTTAAACCCCTCATATGTGTAATAATTTTTGTTCGTTTTAAGTTTTAATGCTGCTCCTTACTTTCAGTAGAAAAAACTTTTCATATTTATTTTTTCATTGTTTTTTTAAATAAAGCTAGAAAAGCCTTCGCCCACTTCATTGAAATTCTCTTTTCCCATGATTAGTCTGTCCATGTAAATATCCCCCCACGTACCCCCCCCCCCTCAACCCTCTCCCCTAAACCAAAAAATCCCCCTGAAAACGTCTGTACACTTCCCAGTAACCATTACTATATGTTAACACAGGTTTAAGTTTTCAACTTGCAGCCCCTCCCACGGGGACTGCGGGGGAGTAAGTCGTCCCTAAAGACATATTTATTAGGTTTTTGGACTATGGTGAATAAAATGGCTATCTCAGAATTTTTATCTGGTGACTTTGTGAAAAAATGAGCGTAGGAGGGGGCCTAGGTGCCCTCCAATTTTTTTAGTCACTTAAAAAGGGCACTAGAACTTTTAATTTCCGTTATAATGAGCCCTCTCGCAAGAATATAGGACCACTCGGTCGATACGATCACCCCTGGGAAAAAAAAAACAAAAAAACAAACAAATAAACACGCATCCGTGATCTGTCTTCTGGCAAAAAATGTCAAATTCCACATTTTTGTAGATAGGAGCTTGAAACTTCTACAATAAGGTTCTCTAATACGTTGAATCTGATGGTGTGATTTTCGTTAAGATTGTTTGACTTTTAGGGGGTGTTATTTCCTATTTTCTAAAATGAGGCAAATTTTCTCAGGCTTGTAACTTTTGATGGGTATAACTGATCTTGATGAAACTTGTATATTTAAAATCAGCATTAAAATGCGATTCTTTTGATGTAAATATTGGTATCAAAATTATTCCATTTTTTAATCCATTTAATCCATTTTTTAGAGTTTCGGTTACTATTGAGCCGGGTCGCTCCTTACTACGGTTCGTTACCACGAACTGTTTGATTGGGATAGAATTCAAACTCTAGCGTAAAGACCAAAGTATAGAGGAGGAGCAACCATCCTCGTATATGAAATACACTCTGTTCATTTTAAATTTTAATGTGGCTCCTTACTTTCAGTTAAAAAAAATTAATTTTATTTCTGGTCGTTTTTTTTAGATAATGCCAGAAAATCTGGCCAAACCTCTATGGAAAAATCCTGACTGATTTATTCTCTGGACCAGTTTTTCCACGTTGTGGTACACGTACTCCTTGGGGGTACGCAAAATTTTTTAAGGGGTAAACAACCAGCCATCAACAAAATAAAATAAAACGGCCCTTTAACTCTAGGACTGGCAATTTTATTTATATTTTAGCAATAGTTTACTTAGTACCGGTAGCTGAGAACGGGTACCTAAAATGGTTTGTGGGTAAAAAGGTACAGTGTCTAAATAAGTTTGAGAACCACTGCTCTAGAAAATCCAATGCTGTTGAAAATTTACCCCAGACGTGTACTGTTAACATCTCCATGTGTAAAATTGAAGAAAGCAAGACACAAGAAGAATATCGTATAGGAATTCCTGCAAATCTCACCAGTGTAAGAAATTCCCTGAAAAATTCACCCCCTGAAAACTTCTCCCCACGACAAATTGTCCCCGTGGAAAACTCCACCTGTAGAAAATTCGCTCCACTCACCCGAAAAATTTATGCATACTTCCCAAAAGCAAATACTACATGTAAACAATGGACACATTTTGTAACTTTAAGATCTTTCTCCAGGGGCTGTGCGGGGGGTCGTCTCTCGATATTGTAGGACCACTGAGTCGATACGATCACCCAAGGAAAAAAACAAAAGACACGCATCCGTGATCTTTCTTATGGCAAAAAATACAAAATTCCAAATTTTTGCAGGTAGGAGCTTGAAACCTCTACAGTAGGGTTTTCTGATACGCTGAATCTGATAATGTGACTTTCATAAGAATTCTGCCACTTTTATGGGGTGTTTCCACCTTTTTTCTAAAATCAGGCAGATTTTCTCAAGCTCGTAACCTTTGATGGTTAATACTAAACTTGACGGAACTTATACATTTGAAATTAGCATAAAAATGCAATTCTTATGATATATCTATTGGTATCAAAATTCGGCTTCTTAGAGTTTCGGTTACTATTGAGCCTGGTTGCTCCATATTCGTTACCACGAACTGTTTGATAGGAAAACTCAACTCGATCTGTTGTGCAAATGTTTTATTTTTGTTAATTATCATTACTTTAAATTTAGTCTTCTTAAGAAAATAATTAAGGCAATAAGAATACTTAAAAAGCGTGAGTTACAAATTCGTCTGTCTCTTCTTCAAAGCTCCCCTCTGGTTAAAGTTTCATTACGAGATTGTTTTCTAAATTATTAAATTTTCTGAGAGAACTGAATATATAGCCATAATTATTTTCCATAATGATGTTTCTCGCGAGGAAACAGGAAAGAAAGCACAAAAAGCTTCATGCACTGGCTAATTCACGATATTCTTAGAAATCAGTCTCTTTCTAGAAAGTTTTTAAATTAGCTACATAGTTCGAATTTAGAATAAAGATGTTCCAATTTGGGATTTATTGCAAAATGGATCGTTGCTAAAAACATTTCCATCGTTGCTATAAAAAAAAAACAACTAAGGCAATAACTGAAATAATAACTAATAACTGAAATAATCCATTTTTATGCTGATTCCAAATATATAACTTTCATTAAGTTTAGTATTACCCATCAAAGGTTACGAGCCTGAGAAAATTTGCCCGATTTTCAAAAAAAGTGTGAAAAACATACCTTAAAATTCATAGAATCTTAATGAAAAACACATCATCAGATTCAACATATTAGAGAACCCTACTGTAGAGGTTTCAAGCTCCTACCTGGAAAAATGTGGAATTTTGTATTTTTTGCCATAATAAAGATCACAGATGTGTTTTTTTTTCCAGAGGTGATCGTATCGACTCAGTGGTCCTACAATATCGGGAGAGGCCATACCTTTGGAGATTTCATGACCCCCCTCCACAGCCCTTCGGGAAAGGTCTTTAAGTTACAAAATGTGTCCATTGTTTACTTGTAGTATTTGCTATTGGGAAGTATGCATACATTTTTCAGGTGAGTTGGGCGAATTTTCAACAGGTGAGATTTTCCACGGGGACAATTTTTCGTGGGGAGGGAAGTTTTCAGAGGATTGATTTTTCAGGAAAATTTTTACACTGGTAAGATTTGCCAGAATTCCTATACAAGATTCTTCTTGCGTCTTGCTTTCTCTTTGTCGATTCAATTTTACGCGTGTAGATGTTAAGGATACATGCCTGGGTAAATTTTCAACATAATTTTTCAACCCTACTGTAGAGGTCTCAAGCTCCTACCTGCGAAAATGTGGAATTTTGTATTTTTAGCCATAAGAAAGATCACGGATACGTGTTTGTTTTTGATTGTTTGTTTTTCCCAGGGGTAATCATATCGACCCAGTCGTCTTACAATATCGAGAGAGGGTTCATTCAAGCTGAAATTAAAAGTTCTAGTTCTCTTTTTCAGTGATCCAAAAAATAAAAGGGCAACTAGGCCTCTTTCACGGCCCTTTTTCTCAAAATCCAGCGATCAAAATTTAGAGATGGCCATTTTATTCAGCATAGTTGCAAGGCTGAATAAATATATGTTTGGAGATTTCATGACCCCCAGAGCCCCTAGGGAAAGGTTTGTAAGTTGTGAAATTTGCCCATTGTTTACGTGCAGTATTTGTTATTGGGAAGTATGCATACATTTTTTGGGTGAAGGGGGCGAATTTTCTTCAGGTGGGATTTTCCACGGGTTGTCGTGGTGTAGTAAATCCATTTTTTAGAATATGCGTCTTCAAAATACGAAGAACAGTGAAAATATAACCTGTTTTTGAGTTGGTTAAGTAAAAATTTACAAACCATATTTAAAATTTGAAAATTAAGCGGTGCTCAAATTTTAAAAGAAGAACTTGGGTGAAAAAAGCAGAAACTAAGCTAAATATATGTGGCACAAATCAGATTAAGAAGATATAGTTTTTCTTTGAAGGCACGCCTTTGTGAATATACATATTATTAATGTTTGAATTTTTGTGGAGAAGAAGCGTACTGAATTTAACTAACTGTTTTTTTTTTTTTTTTTTTTTTTTTTTTTTTGATGCAACGTGCAAGCATTGATAAAAATGTGATATTACCCTAGAAACTTCTTAATTTTGAAACAGCCAAAGGAAAATCTCAGATGAATGAATAGGCCTAAGATGAGTCCAGGTTTTTTTTGTTTTTTTGTTTTTACGTCCTCGGTAGTTCAATAAACTAAAAACTAACATTAAGTGTCTTGCATGTTTAAATTTTTCCTACGTAATTTTTTCCATCTTTGCAAATATACATATTATTAATGTTTGAATTTTTGTGGAGAAGAAGCGTTCCGAATTTAACTAACTTTTTTTTTCTTTTTTTTTTTTTTTTTTTTTTTTTTTTTTTCTTTTTTTTTTCTTATGCAACGTGGAAGCATTGACAAAAATGTGATATTACCCTAGAAACTTCTTAATTTTTAAACAGCCAAAAGAAAATCTCAGATGAATGAATAGACCAAAGATGAGTCCAGGTTTTTTTTTTTTTACGTCCTCGGTAGTTGAATAAACTAAAAACTAACATTAAGTGTCTTCCAGGTTTAAATTTTTCCTACTTTAGGGAACCCCAATTTCAAATTCATGGAGCAATGTAGCTTGAAAAATCCAGAAGACTCAAAATTTTGCCCCTCCCCTCTTCTCCCAGTAGCGAAGAAGAGTAAACTAGCATATATGTTTGCTTAAGTACTATATAATACAATCAAAAATACTAGGAGAATATTTGATAACATTTCCTACGTTAATCCTGTAACCAAGGTCGTATCCAGAGAAGGGGATTTACCAGGCAGGTTTGAAACCACTAACCTCCCAAAAAATATTTTCTCCAACTCGTAAACACTTAAAAACATACATACATGCACATTTTGATTCGTCTTAAAAATCTTGTACCCCCCCCCCCACCCTGAAAACAAAATCCTGGATTCGCCTTTGCGCATAATGCTTCAATGATCTAGTAAGACAACTTTCGTAATTATAAGTAAACCTAAATTTCAAATGGAGCCGCTGTTGTAGTTTCCTAATTTCTGTTAAATTTTTAATCAAACTAATGTCAGTCAGGTTTTACCTATGAAGAGGAAATATTTTGGACCTATTTTCATTTTCTATGGTACCTTGGATGACCTTTTGCTTTATTTACGCTTGAGATATATCAAATGAACCAAGAAATAGGCTCTTTCAGCGGTTACTAAACTTGGAACATAACGGCTTGCAATATTGAATTTTTATAAGGGATAGAAAAAGCCATCATTCATGCGTCTGTTGAACTAAAGTTTTGGCTTTTCTATAGGATATTGCAATATAAAAGGATACCAATATAGAATAAAAATGGATAAAAATCTAAAATTCAAGAACAAATATTGTGTGATAGAGCAAAACCTAACTCTATGGGAAAGAAATTAAATTAAAAAAAAGTTCCACAGGGGGTGTATAGGGGCGTCAATTCAAGAAAATGTAGGGGGGCGTGTTTTGAAAAATATTGACAGTCGTTTTGTCATTTTTCAACTTCGCTCAATGAAAATACAAACACAGAGTATTTTTTAATGAAAATGTACAAACTAAGATGTTTTCAAACTCTAGGGGATAATGGCTTTCAGTCACTGATGTGCCTGAGAGTGGACCTAGTTTTTAAATACTTTTTTAGCTCAAAAAGTCCCTATTTTTATGGCACCTGATATTAACCAAGTGACATATAGCGATCGCAAATTCTATCGGTCTGTCCGGTTTTGCTACTTTAGGTACTTCCAGGTAAGCTAGGACGATGAAATTCGGCAGGCGTATCAGAGACACAACCATATTAAATTAGAAATAGTCATTTTCCTGATTTGACTATCTGGAGGGAGGGGGAGTGGGGGTTGGTTAATTCGGAAAAAATTGAAAAAATAGAGAAAAAAGTATTTTTAACTTACAAACGGGTAATGGGATCTTAATAAAAATTGATATTTGGAAGGATATCATGGTTCAAATATCTTAAATTAAATCCCAACAAGATCTGGTGACGTTGGGGGGAGTTGGAGGGGGGAAACCTAAAATCTTGGAAAACGCTTAGAGTAGAGGGGTCGGGATGAAACTTGGTGGGAAAATTAAGCAGAAGTCCTAGATACGTGATTGACATAACCGGAACGGATCTACTCTGTTTGTGGTAGTTGGGGGGAGGGTTAATTCTGAAAAATTAGAAAAAATGAGGTATTTTAATTTACGAAGGAGTGATCGGATCCTTATAAAATTTGAAGTTTGGAAGGATATCGTGTCTCAAAGCTCTTATTTTAAATACCGACCGGATCTGGTGACATTGGGGGGAGTTTGGGGGGAACCTAAAATCTTGGAAAACGCTTAGAGTGGAGGAATCGGGATGAAACTTAATGGGAAAAAAAAGCAGAAGTCCTAGATGTGTGATTGACAAAATCGGAACGGATCCGCTCTATTTGGAGGAGTTGGGGGGGGAGGATAATTCGGAAAAATTTGAAAAAATGAGGTATTTGTAACTTACGAACGGGTGATCAGATCTTAATGAAATTTAATATTAAGAAGGATCTTGTGCTTTAGAGCTCTTATTTTAAATTTCAACTAGATCCTTTGACATTGGGGGGAGTTGGAGGGGGAAACCGGAATTCTTGGAAAACGTGAAAATTGGGGTATCTTTATCTTACGAATAGGAGATCGGATCTTAATGAAACTTGATATATAGAAGAATTTTATGTCTCGGATGCTCCATTTTCGACACAAATTGGATGCGGGAACATAGGCGGTTGGAGGGTGGGAAAGCAGAAATCTTGGAAAACGCTTAGAGTGGAAAGATCGGGATGAAACTTGATGGAAAGCATAAGCATAAGTTCTAGATACATGATTCACATAATTGGAACGGATCCGTTCTCTTTGGGTTAGCTTGGGGGTGTTAATTTGGAAAAATTAGGAAAATTGAGGTATTTTTAGCTTAAGAATGGGTGACCAGATCTTAATGAAACTTGATATTTAGAAGAAAATCATGTTTGAGAGCGCTTTTTTCAAATCCCGACCAGATCTGTTGACATTGGGGGGAGTTAGAGGGAGAAATCTGAAATCTTGGAAAAAGCTTAGAGTGGAGGAATTAGGATGAAGCTTGGTGGGTAAAATAAGCAAATTTCTTAGACACGTGATTGACGCAACCGTACTGTATTCGCTCTCTTTGGGGAGTTAGGGGTGGGGTTCAGTGCTTTGGTAAGTTTGGTGCTTCTGGACGTAATAGGACGATGAAAATTTGTAGGCGTGTCAGGGAGCTGCACAAATTGACTTGATAAAGTCGTTTTCCTTGATTTGACCATCTGGGAGGCTGAAGGGAGAAGAAAAATTAGAAAAAATGAGGTATTTATAACTTACGAGTGGGTGATCGGATCTTAATGAATTTTGATATTTTGAAGGACATCGTGACTCGAACTCTTATTTTAAATCCCGACCGGCATTAAGCCTCTGATTTTCCTTTTAAATCAATCTATTGATTCTTAAAATTTTGTTAGAGCTCATAGCATATGAGCTCTTGGCTCTTGGCTCTTCTGGCCTCGTCACAAGTGTCATATGAGCTCTTAGCTCTTGTTATTCATTTCAACCGCTCTTCTTCTATATTTCCCTAGATAGGAACATGCAAACACCAAATAATTTGCTGGGGAGGGAGGGGAGTGGGATAACATAAAACGGAACATATAAGTTATTTAGCAAATATAGCAAATATGAACAAAATAGTGCAACCACAGTACTCCAGGCACCATGCAGGGAAACCTAGCGGGAGGGTTCATTTATCAGCCCTGCAAGATTCTTACTGGAAATGGGAATGAAATGTTCAAAAAAAAATTCCTTTTCGAATATCAAACTCGGAAACAAGCATCAGCATGGAAACCAACCCATAACACTGAATTCCGATAATTTCAAATATAATCCCCCCATCCTACTAAGGGCAATTATCTGGATTTTCAAAAGCAGAGATTAATTTCTAATAGTTTGCATCAAAATTTTTCTTGGGAAAAGTAGATGCACCAAACAGATATAGTCCTAAAATTTTGCAGCTGATTAGATATTCCTAAACCACCTTTAGAAGGGTGGTTATGTTGTGGCTCGCTTTTCTCAGAATCTTCATTTAATAGTTTTTTCCCGATTCTCGTGGGATGAAAGAGCTTTGTTTGAGATCCTTCTCTGAACTGGGGATTTTTCTGGTGAGTACATCCCTAAGGGTTTCCCTCGAAGTCTGTCTATCTCAAAAATAAACGAGAAAAAATCGATTTTTATTTCTTTCAAAGCTAAAATCGCTGCCCAACATAAATAAGATAAAGTAGAGATTCCAGCACGGAACCTTGAGGCACTGAACACTTAACACCGAACTCTGTGCTTAATATATCTGATAAAGCAACTTTGATAGTGTGGCCATGCAAGTACGATGAAAAATACTTTACGCAAGTACTACCTAATCCAAGCCCACTTAGTCTATTTAGAAAAGTATTAAATTCAACAGTATCAAAAGCCTTACGGAAATCTACAAAAGCAGTTAAAGGCACCATATTATTTTCAATCATATTATCAACAAAACTTAAAATATTTATTGAATAATATTATTTTTATTTAAATATTAAATATTTTATTGAATAAAGATATTTAAAAAAAACCTAGCTCATAAACTATATTCCAGCAAATAAATAATTACGCATATTCTTTGTTGCCATATATAACAAAATAACACATCAAGTATGCTAGGAAACTATCAGATCAAATTAGAATATACAGCAAAATATTCGAAATAGATATCGAGTGTCTGTGTTGTCATGTATAAAGAAAAATTCGTTTGCGTATCATCATAAATTGTGAGAATGCCAGATCAAAGTCGAATTTCTAAGAGGAAAAACTAAATAGAGATTTGGTTACTTCGAAACGTTAGTTTTTTATTTCAAAGAAAAGCTGACGCTAGATATTTGGAACTGAAACGCTTGTTGTTGCAAAAATATTATGCATTAGGATTAAAATTCGTCAGCAGTTTTTTGAGACTAGTAGACTTAAATGCAACAAAAGTGACTTATTTTATTAAGAGGGGTTCTTAGTAGAGTTACCTTAGTTCTACTGCCCTAGGAATGACGCATGGACGGATAATAGAGAGAAATATATATTAACAAATGAACTAACATCCTTTTTATACATTCCTAATAAGGGGGATTAATGCAAGAATTATTTCCCACAAAATTGGCCTATCTGTCTTGGCTTTTTCTACAATTAGCCATGACTTGATACCCACAAATATTTGATTTTAGTTCAAAATTATTAAATCATTAGTTAATCCACTGTTGGTAAGAAAATGAATCGATTAAAAACATTATAGGACCATTTTTTTTTTTCTAAATTAGACTGTATACCCTTTGAATGAAGCCTATGATGACGACATGTTTCTAAGATGTGTAAGGTAAATATTTCTGTAAACAGCTTTTATCAATAACAGAAGACAAACCCCTTTTTTCTGCTCTCCTAGAATAAAACTGCCCTGTAATCTAAAACCTTATAGTTACTAAAATAGACGAGCGTTAAGGAGCGCCAATCGGTAGAAAGGAGAGGCAATTTCTCCCTTATGTTTGGAAAACAAAATTTGTTTTTGTTTATGAAAAAAAACATTCTGCCCCCCTTCCGTGAATTGGTAACCCCTGTCAGCAGCATGGCTTAGGAAAAAAACTATCGAATATCCAAAAAGGGAGCCACGTGCCAATTAAATCACTTTTATTACCATCCAATCACCTTCCATTAAAACATAAAATTCTATTTACAAAGTATTTATCGAAATCCTATATATCCCTCCAATTACTCAAGTTTACATCCAGCGGCAGGTCTAAGGCTCGATTACGGACAAGATTTCAAGACATAATTACTTTATTGAGGGCACTCGTAAGTTACTTAATAGTGGGGACAAAGGAGAAAAAAAACACTTTGGCTATTTGGAGGGACAGGACTTCAGGTTTCAGGTAATATGTTTTTCCGGTATACTAAAACTGAAATTAGTTTCGATAATATTTTAAGTTAGACATACCAAAGGAAACCGGAGACAAATTTTGGGTGTATAGTTAATATTTAACGCCTTATAGCTACTTTCAGACATATTTCCAACTCATTAATGATTAATGTGAATATAATGTACCGATTTTTGGTGGCAATCCAAAATCTGATGTTTTTTTGTTTTTTGTTTGTTTGTTTTTTTTAGAACAAAACTTCGATTTCTCTCCGAGTAACCTGTCTAGAGAAAGAATTTGAAATTAACGTTAAGTAGATATAGAAGTTTTATTTACAATATTAAACGCTGGAAACATAATAGTATACTGATAGTTGAGAATCAACGCAAAAGCTATTAACTTTATGAATCGTGTTTGACAATGGCAAATTAAAATGAACCATTATCCTATTATTCATCTCCCCCTACAACCTCCCCCGAAAAATGTGTGGCAGGAAACCATACTTCGTCCATTGTCAGCCCCACTAGGAAAATTCCAGATTTTGGAAACTAGTTGAGTTCAGTAAACAACACTTTCAGAAATAAATCCATAGGCTAAGTTATGTACCGGGAACGTCGTTTGAAATATTTACGTCCACTTCTCCCCTCTACAGGGGAGAAGTAACCTCTTATGCACTAGCCTCTTATGAACTTGAAACAGTACTGAGCACCACATCTTTGCTAAATCCTTAACTTGCAGGATTTTAAAGAATTGGAAAAGTATTTCTTAAATTAAAAAAAAAATTCCATTTCGGCTTAAGATCCTACTCAAAGGATTGGAATTATGCTTTCAAGTATTGAGTAGCAGAAAACTTTATTAAAACCAAAATTCAGGAAAAAACACATTTCCCAGTGTAAAAAATGTATTGCCCAGAGTTGAAGCATGTCTTCTATGCCATCTTCTAAGCCTTAGAAATGAGAAAAACTAGATAGGAGCTTGAAAATCCTGCCTGGACATAGTTTAGAGTTAAAATTCATTTCTGAGAGTTTCCCTCTCCTAACCTACTTTCCAAGGTACCAAAAAACCTTTCACGTAAAATTTTACTTAATTTCTCTTATTCCCATCTTAAGAATCAGGCCTGTATGCAGCTCAAGTCTGTATGTAAGTTATTTTGGCAATGGGAGATTGGTTGTCAGCCCCTCAACTGGTGTAAACAAGAAAACACTCGTACGCTTAGCAATCTCTTTAATAAAACACTTTTATTGTTACCACAACTGCAGCACCAGACCGTTTGGGGCCAAGAAAGCTGCGTATGATCCTATTTCACCTCTTTAATGCGTTTATTTATTCGCATGAATTTACATTTTACATCAAAAGCCGGCACTTAGAAATAGCTTCTAAACCTAAACAACTGTCAATAAATTTCACGTCTTACTAACGGCGTCTTCTCAGACATACTTCACTGCTATCAACTTACACAAACTCGCCCTCTGGCTTATTAAAAATCATTCTACAAGCCCTATCTCTTTTTATGACATATCAACCTTCATAATTGTATCTCGGAAAAGAACTTATATCACAATCTTAATTATCTGAGATTTTGCATATCGATTATCTGTAAATCTGTAAATTCTGTATTATCTGTAAATCGATAAATGTCAGACGTCTACCGCACTGGACATACGCAGACTAGGATTTACATCTCAATATGCTTTTCAAAAGGAATTCCTGAAAAGGATTAAGGTATGACTGAAGCACAAGTATTTCTAAATATAAAAAGATTTTGAGCGATATATGTTAACGTCTTAATTAGTTAAAATTTTACTTTACAACACGCTGAAATACCATTTTAGGTAGTATAATGTCAAGTGTTTTATAATATTCAAACAGTAAAAATTTACAATAAGCCATAATACACATATCCAGAGTAAAAAAAAGTGAACGTAAGAACTAGGTACAATTACATTTAAGTTGGTCAGATCTGAAATTAATATCATTGATAAACTAGACTAAAAAAAAAAAAAAAAAAAATATGAAACCGATTTTAACTACAGGATGAAGAGCTGTTGGG
Organism: Artemia franciscana; assembly: GCF_032884065.1. Classification (NCBI taxonomy): domain Eukaryota; kingdom Metazoa; phylum Arthropoda; class Branchiopoda; order Anostraca; family Artemiidae; genus Artemia; species Artemia franciscana. The sequence goes on from NW_027063105.1 coordinate 1,392,617, forward strand.
AGGGGGGAGGGTCTTTTGGTTTAAAGTATTCTCGTTTTTCAGAGGAGCCATCACCACTCGTGGCATCCAAGGGACTGATTGAGATCCATTCTTTTTAAGAACTCCTAGAAAAAGGTTCGTAATTTGCTACTAGAAGAGTATGAAATATTACTTTACAACAGTAATCCCCGAAATTCGTGAACAGACCACACATATGGTGTAAATTACAGCAATTTTACAGATAAGAGCGTGTTGATAGACTATGTAGGTAAAGCAGGGACTGAAAAGGTTTGTGAAATGCTGATTGTCCCTTAAAAATCAGAGCTTACGTGTCTATCCCATAAATTGGTCTAGTATAAAAAGGAACCCTTTCCGACGAGGGGGATGTTTCCTTAATTAAAAACTTTAAACTCATACAACAGGCTGAAGAAACGAAATGGGAAACAAATTTACACCTCTCAATACCATAGTTTCAAATATCCACTGAAATTACACAAATAAGATTTCTAGAAAACAAAATTCTATTTAGTTGACATATAAGTCTAAATTGTACCTATATATAAGGCTCTGGTCAGGGGGTAAACGGGTTTGACATTCTCAAAAAAGTGTTCAACTTGAAAGTAGCAAAATGCATATAGAACACATTTTTGAAACACTATATTTTTTTGCAGCCACCCCCGGAAAAAAAAAATCATGGAGTTGGTTTTTATACACTACACTTAGTACAAAATTCCCCTGCCTAGATTAAATAGAAATTTTACCCTCCCACCCCCCATTTCGTGTACCACTGATCTTCCTAATTTTTGCCAGCTAACATTTCGACTGCAGTAATCCAAAATGCATTATATTACGTAGCATAATCTCATAAAATTACGGAAAAATTTAAAAATTTTCACTTTTTTTTAATGTTAAACTACTGCGGCAACTTGCTATACAATGGAGCATTACGTCGGTATCCAGAAAATGGCCAAAATATTTTCAATGCTCACACTTCAAATTCCCAAAAATTTCCGTGGGCGAGAAATGAGAAAAACACATTTTAACAGAAAGAAAGAAATCAAGATATCATAGGGGCCAGATAAGACGAAATACAACGGATAGAACGTTTTTTTAAACATTTTCACATAAGCAAGTATTTTGTTTTTAAGTGTTAGTCTTTTTTCGATTATTGCAATTCGATCATGGTACCGAACATAAATTTTTATCAAAGTGTTTGTTGTGTTTTAAACTGTTATGCTTTGCTTTTACTGTCTTTTGTTTATCATCCGTCTTTTCCCCTTCTTTGGTGACGGGCCTTGCTATAAATAACAACTCCTGAATTGCCACAGCCTATTTCTACTGAGGAAATTAACCGAGAATTGTTACTGATAACAGGATTCTGCGTAGAGAAAAAAAAATCTACCACAGCCTATAAATATATAACTTGCAAGTGGTTTATTGTCTGGCCTCGTCCCCTTCTTTAACTATTACGGTACTTGTCTAGTATATAAAACACACTCGAGAAGTGAAGTTTGGTGACAATAAAATAATGAAAACAGAATACTTTATTAGCAAAATTGTGAATGTCATTTTTGAATTATCAAATTGGGAGCTTTGGCGTCGGCTGACCATCTCAAAGACAAAAAAAGTGTATTATTAACGCGATTCTTGACCTAGTTCATTTTAGTTCATTATTAAGGCGATTCTCGAGGACAAAGGTTAGTTTGCTTTGACTAATAATAGAATATAGTGTCTCACCATGGATGTTCAAATTAAGATTTGGGATTTGCCAAGGACCGACAATTATATTGTTCCAGGATAAGGGGCTGTTGCCCAAAACACTGCGTCAATGGACACACCATGACTCGTTACTCTTACTAAAAGCAACAAAAATGTTGCACTGCGTTCTTGGAGCATATTTCCAAGATGTAGTTTTCACAATTTTGCTAATAAAGTATTCTATTTTCGTCATATTTTTTTTCATTAACATTAACCAAACTTCCCTTCTCGAGTGTGTTTAATATAACAGAAAAGCGCCACTAATACTTGCTTGAAATCGTTGACCTGGTACGACAAGCTATTTCTTAATCGAACATACACATCGTAAAATTTTCAATAGAGCTGGTAAAAATCATTGAATTCCAAAGATCAACGGTCCCAGTACGAAATTTTCAACGTTTATATTGAACGTAATTGAAAGACTTACACGGTCTAAGACATGAAAACCATCTCAAAGCATTGGGACAGGCGGCTTTCTAATAAAAAAAAGGATTCTTTTTCAATTGGACCAATTGGATTCTCCAATTGGCTCGGTCTTATTATGATACCTAGAGTTGAATATTAAAATTCAGACGCCCAACAGGAAATAATTCTAAGCCTATAGGTTTTGTTTTCACTCTTCGTTTCTATGCACCAAAATGCCACCTAAAATATACAGAAAACACAAGCTTGCCTGTGCTTGGAGTGGAAAATCGCAGTGAAGTTTGATTTAATAATATATATATATTTTTTATATATATATATATATATATATATATATATATATATATATATATATATATATATATATATATATATATATATATATATATATATATATGCATGTTTGATATTTTTTTTGAACTACCACAACTACTAGAAATCAAAAAAATATTATGCACGTACGCTGGATCGTATCTAGCATTCCTTGGGAGGGGTTCAAAAAATATTTTTATCCTCATCCCCCCCCAGGAGGGGAGTTTACAAAAAAAAACTTAAAAAAAAGCATCAAAATTTCTTATATTCATCTTTATTACGTTCTTAAATGTCGGACACACATTTCAAGAAGCGGGAAACCACCTACCCCCCCCCCCCCCCCGCACTGAATACGGTCCTCTGCGTGCACGAATTACTGCCTCATGAGATTCTGAAGATTCGTCAAAATGAGATATAGGCTAAAGTATATCCCTGAACAAAATTATCCCGAGCACAGATCATCTGGACCAAAATGGGACCCCATATGTGTGGGCTCAGCAAGATGCGCCACCCTCTGGAGGAAGTGGAAGGAATTTTCCCAAGGAGAAGAGGTACGATTGAAAACAGATCAATATTTTCCACAAAGAAGAGCTCTTTAGCTGATTTCTGGAAGGTCCTGTCTTCTATGAAATTCTGTAGGAAAGGCAAATGATATCTAAAGGACTGCCCTCTTTATTTCTCTACAGTTATGAAAAGTCTGTGAAAGATATTACTCTGAATAAAAATAATTATTGTGCAGTTCCTAATGGCATAAGCTGCTGTAATGATTATTCAGCAGCTTGTCAAACCACTGCTTTTAATATCCCTCCAGTCCATAAATAAGACATATGGGTAGAATTTGTATATTCTGTTCGTATTATCTTTTGATAGTTCAAACTTATATTTTTCTTCAATCACTATCCGTCGCAGTCCTTAGTCTGCTACGAAACAACCAATTGATTTATATTGTTTCCTAACAATTCAAAATTGATAATAATCACTTTTTCCAAGAAAATTCGCTTAATCGCTAACAGCTTGAAAAGATTAACATAATAAATTATCGACGACAAATATAATTGGAAATCAATTTTATTATATTATTTTATTATCGATTTTATTATATGGAATCTGTCGCATGGAAAGATTTTGCCAATAAGCTATATTTGATAACTTGTCAATAAGTTGTATTTAATAACTGTTAAGATAACTGAAAGCTTATGACAGCAGACCTACAAATTAAGCAAAGCGAAATTGCAACATGAGATTACTGAACAGATATACAAGAGCCAACATAATGAAAACATGAAATAATGACAATAAACAGAAATCAAGAGATATAGATATCCTGGTAAACAAAAACAAATGGAATTCTAAAAAAAAACACAAAAAGAAAATCCCAACTAGTAGATTTGATAAGAGCCTTAAAAGGTCCATCGAGTGGTATTTGTTTGTTTTTTAGTCGGCAAATTTCATCGACAAATTTCGAGAAACATCGAGAAATTTACCTTAATTTTCTCATTGTTTCATTTACGTGATATCTTAGGTCTTCGAGGAGAAGTGGGGAGGGGGGAATTGCCGATGTCCTCCTGTTTTCCATTACATTTTGGCCAAACTTTTGTTTATTTTCAAAGTAACACTAAGAAGGAAAACTTAATTAAATCGGAAAATTAATTAAATTAAATTTAAATTAATTAAATTAAATTAATTAAGTCGGCTACAATAACATCCTAGCTATATTTTTATAAATATTTAGCTGGTGTTTCGGTTAGATTAGGTTACATTTTGTATTTAACCCCGCTATACTTAGCAAACACACACACCCCAATTTGCAGATATACAGCCCAGATATATATATATATATATATATATATATATATATATATATATATATATATTATATATATATATATATATATATATATATATATATATATATATATATATCATGAAAAGAGAAATCACCAATGCAACAGCACAAACACAAGAAAAAAGAGAGACAGAAGGAGAAAAGGAAGACTGTTTTCCTAAATTAGTGATTAATATAGACCAGCACTTGAATGAGGCCTCAACCCTACTCATCCATACAATCACATAGGTCAAACAGCATAGCCACACACAATCAACCATAATTATAATCCATGGACAGGCAGTCATGTCGTTAATAAGTATAAGTCGTCATTTACCAAACAACAGAAAAAATAATATATATATATATATATATATATATATATATATATATATACATATCCCAAGCGTCTCAGTTATTTTGACCCCATACTTGTAGATCCTCGAGTGCGTTGGCCTAAAAGATAAGTGCCAAATAGGCAAATCGTGACCAAAACTTACAACAATTTTCAGAATTTTTAGGGTCAACATTTTCAAAAACATTTGTTCTTCTATGTGCGTACGTAATCTGGCTGTTATGAGGGTGTAAGTAACTTTTCCTGGGGGAATGACAAAGTAAACGGATTAGCACTGTAAAAGAGTGGCTTTTCGCTATCTTAGAAAGAAATTTTTTAGCTAGGCAAATATCGGCCTCTATCCTTCCTTTCCAAAAGGACACTGCGATGTAGGCTACTTGGACACTATTTGAATTATAAAAGTGAAACTTTCAGAAAGAGCGGTAAAGGACAAAGACACCCTTAAATGAAACCCGAAAAGAATTTGAACACTATTTGAATAAAACTTATTTTTATATTTTGAATTGGGGAGGGGGGAATCGGATAGGACAATAGCTGGTTAGTTTGCGATGAATAGTGACATAATATAGTGTCTCTCCATGGATGTTCAAATTAAGATTTGGGATTTACAAAGGACCGAAGAACAGGTAATTGTATTTTTCCAGGACAAGGGGTTGTTGCCCAATAAAAAACAGAGCGTCAATTGACACACCATGACGTTGTACTCTTATGAGAAGCAACATCTTTTGATGTTTAACCTAACCTTACCTTAACCAAACTTCACTTCTTGCGTGTTTCTCGTATAATACGTAAGTACCCTTATTTTACTTGCTCATAAGGCGTATTGCTTCACCACCCCCCTCTCTCTCCCACACCCCCTATGGACAAATCTACAGCACACAAGGTTTATATTAAAAGACTTTAGATAGCTAAGAAAGAAACTTATCTCCATAGTCAGAATTGCATCCTGAACGATATCGACGGACGATAAGTCCGTCAACTTAAGTGCTTCTAATCTTGTTTTACATTAGCGAACGGCGAACGCCAACACTTTGCAGAACGCTGCCCGAACGACCTAAGAAAGAGTAGCGCTGTTTTAAAGGGTATGTAAAGTGACCCGTGATTTATGCATTGGGGGTGGGGGAGTCTAGGTAAAAGAGGTAATGTGTCTTTACGAATGAGGTAGCCTAGGTAATTATTTATGATCGTTTAAAGTTGTTTTTAGAATTTTTTAGTTTCCTTCTAACATGTCCCTATTCCTGAGGTTTGCCAATAGATATACAGTACACCTGAAGCCCAAACAAAATTGTTTTGAATCTCTGAGGCAACAACGATATCCTATTAGTGGCTGCCCACTTCTAAATGAAATAGGACTATGCCAATAGGCTTCTAATAAAATAAAATTTTTACCATTATATTCCTTTTTTTTATACTCTCTTCAAAAATCAAGGTTGCTATTCTGACAATGATATCCTGCCCCCCTTCTGGTTGTACAATATACAGTCTTATTAATAAATCTCTCCATAAAATCTAGTGATAGGCATACGTCATAAATTCTTTGATAAAATGGATTTTCTGCAGTCTCGACTCGCCATTGATCTGTGACTGATTAGCCTATAATATTTATAAATTTAGCGTAGTCTTCCAAAATAATTTTTGAAATGATTTTTAAATGGATAGGAATGGAAGGAACATGGTAATTTGATTTTTTGGAAAAATACTACTTGCTATAAATTAAAAATTTACTGTTTCAGTGTTTTCTTTTAGTTTGTACATCATATGCCTCTGAAATTTTAATAAATGGAATTTTCTGAACGTAGGCTAATGAAGCAAGTATAGCCTAGCGTTTAGTTCAGGAGAGTGGATAAACTGCATTGTTACCAAATAAGCCAACGACTTTCCCAGGTGGTAAATAGTCGGCGTTACTGAATCGTAATTCTATCGCGCTTCAAAACTATCCTAGGTCTACTAAAAACGTACAGAGCAAGAATATAGCATAGACCCACGAAATGAATAAATTACCTGTATTTCTTTTAACAAGTAATCCGATTTTTATAGATATAATCCTTAATATTGACTTAGTATCCGCATCTGATCACTTTTAAATATTACCCGACTCAAATAAACTACTCCGAGGAGAACGCGCTTCTTCGGAGAGCCGCCCCACTAACACACGTTTAACAACCGCGTATAAGGAATTTGTAGTCTTTTATCTGGCTATAAAAAAGCCGTATCTTCGATTTGGAAAGGTAAGTTGGCTATTATTGTCAGTGTAAAATGATTGTAAATAGTTTTATTTACAATGTTTACATAGGCTACATTGATGACAAATTTCAAAATTAAATATCGGATCAAAATTTCGATGATTTTCAAGTGAGTTCTTCGAATAACCTATCCGAAATAAGAAACACTGAATAAAAAAATACCGTACATATGAAATTTAAAGTTTTTTATCCGGCTATACAAAATGACGTATCTTCGGTTTGGAATGGTTAGTTAACTAAAGGTGTCAGCCTAAAATGGTTATAAAAGCTATTATTTGCAGTATTTATGTACATAGAGACCAAATTAAAAAAACTAATGATAGGGATTCACTTCCAGGCTTTTCAAGGTGACGTCTTTGAATATCTGGGAAAAATAAAAACTAAATATCCAAATATCCGAACATATGGGATATATAGTCTTTTACCAGGCTATCAAGTTTTTAGCACTTTTGAAAAAGCTTCCTATTCCAATTAAACGGCCCTTGTCTTTATCAAGTCATTCTTAAAAAATTGGGACAAACAGTAAAACTTTAACGCAAAGAGCGAGGTTCTGAGGAGGGGGACAACCTCTTCATATACGTAATAATTTCTGTTCGTTTTGAGGTTTGATGTTGCTCCTTGATTTCAGTTGAAACAACTTGTTTTCTTATATTTAATTTATAATTATCTTTCAAATAATGCTGGTGAAATCTAGCTCATCCTCCATAAAATATTCCCTCCTTCATTGGAAACTCCTCCATAGAAGGCTCCTCCCACGTAAAATACAACCCCTCCCCTTAAAATCCCCTACGGACTATTCTGTCCTCGCTGAAAATCCCCCCCAGTAAAGTTTCTTGTGGACGATTCAGCCTGAAAAATTATCCTTAGCATACTTTCATTTGAAAAAGACTAAGTTCTAGTTGTTTTTTCGATGAATCTGGAAATCCCCTACTCCATGGAAATTTCCCTGAAATCAAAACACGCTGAAAATTTTGCATAACAATTTCCCTGGAACATCCCCACATTCGAAATTGAGTAGGCAAAGAAAAAGTATGACAAATAAAAAGAATTTCATACAGAAATTCTGCCCGATTCCCCCAGTGTGAAATTTACCCTGGAACCGGGAAATCTCCCTCGACACGGAAAATTATGTCCCTGGAAACTTACCTCAAGCCAGTAATACCAAGAAACAGGACCATCCGATACAAGGAACCTTGTGACATCTGAAGGGGTGTAAGCTGAGGGAAAGCTATACCAATTCGAGAAGAAATAAAAAAAATGTGATTTACCAACATTCAAGACCAAGTAATTGGCATTAAACTACGAAATAACTCTCTCGAATAATGCCACAAGGTTAGACTTGATATCACATTCCGTCTTCCCAAGGGTCCCAAGATTGGTATCACCAGCAAAAGCAACAAGAAAATCTTCATTAGAAGAAGTATTGGAACACGACTGAGCATCAGAATGACATAGTTTGTAGCATGCCAGAGGCCTGGTATTTTTTACTTTCGAAATCAGATCATTAACATAAATCAGAAATAAAATGGGACCAAGAACAGATCCCTGAGGGATGCCATAATATACTTCAGAAGGGCTCCGGAAAATCGGATCAGTTGAAATAAGCCTACCAGAAATATGAATCAAACCAAGAATAATCGTTTGATCATATACCAATATGCGATAGTTTCCAAAGAAGAATCCGATAATTCACGGAATCAAAGGCTTTACGAACATCCAAAAATAAAGCTGCCATGATATGACCAGAATCTATTGCCGAATGAATGAAATTAGATAAAGCTGCGCAAGTATGCTCCATAGAGCGACTCGCTCGGAATCCAAACTGAAAATCATGCAAAAATTCCTTTGCATCCAGAAAACTAAGAAGCCTGGATAGCAGAGCCTTCTCAAAAATTTTGCTGAAAACAGATAGGAGGGAAATTGGCCTATAACTAGCAGGATCACTCCGAGAACCACCTTTATAGAGTATTATAACCTTAGCTCGCTTGAGAGATTTAGGAAAAATTCCTTTCTCGAAAGACAGATTGACGAGCTTATTCAATGGTGACAGAATAGCAGGCAGAATGGCAAGGATAACCCTTGTAGGAATTTTGTCTGGTCCTGAAGAGGATGATCCTTTAAGAGCATTCACGATACGAGCTACCTCTAATTCAGTAACATAATTCAAGACCATCGACTTCAAACATGAGGGTCCAAGAAAGGCTCTGAAATCGCAACAAGAAGTTGCAGAGCTTGCAGAGGAAGCAGTTACCTTTCCTATATTAGCAAAATAAGAGGTAAGCTCTAACTGAATATCTACATCTCCTTGGACGGTTTTACCATCGATTTTCAGCATTGATGGAACTGAAGGCAGACGGGGAGTAGGTCTAAAAACTGAATTAAGTAAATACAATGTCTTCCTAACATCCTTCCCACATTCAGAAAATTTCCTATGATAATACTGAGACTTTGCCTTCCGACACAGATAATTAAATATACTCCTTTAGGCCTTGAATCGTTTGTGATGAGCTACAGATGATGAAGCCTTGTAAAGCTTCCACAAACAATTTTTCCTTTTCCAGCTTTTATGGAGACCTGAAGTCATCCATGGATTCAGTGGTGCTATCCTTTTCAAAGTATGGGGCGCTGGACCCCGATGGTACATTTCCAGGATTCCTTCTTTCACTAAATCATAAAAGGAATCAAAATTGTAGTTAAAATCTGAATCAGAAATCAAACTACCCCATGGTACATCAGCCAGACGAGAATTAAGTAGACTTAGCTCAGTATCACCAAATCGGAAAAATGGGAGATTAGATGGTGATGCTATACGCTGCGCTTGATCAGCACCCTTATATCGGGAAATAGCGGGAAAATGATCAGAAATATCATTAACCAGCACCAAACTATCTAAGACATCTAGTGACGAAAAAATATTATCAATAAGAGACGCTTGTGTTTCAGTAACTCGGATTGGTATACAAACTGAAGGTAGAGTTCCCGAAGAGAGCATCATCGATAAGAAATCAATAGCTGAAGCAGAATTTTGATCCAGCAGGTTGAGGTTAAAATCACCCATAAGGATTAGTTCATAGGGATGTTTTTGGACTGAGTCCAATACTTCTTCCAGAATTTTCAATAACGAAAGAATAGATCCACTGGGAGACCTATAAATCAAACCCACAACTAAATACTTACGCGTTGATTTAATCTCAATAAAAAGGGATTCAAAGATTCCTTCCTCATTTCTGCTCAAATCAATTCGGACATTATATGCAAGACGATCAGCAATATAAAGCACAAGGCCACCTCTCGCCATCTGTTTCCTATTCAGCCTCTCCATCCTATATCCTGGAGTATCTAAAAGGTTATCCTTTTTTGAATCCGGGAAAGTTTCACATAATCCTATAACATCAGGAGCTCCATCACTAACGATCCGTTTCAGCTCATCAAAAGACGAGCTAAGTCCCTGAATGTTAAGATGGAACACAGAGAAAATATCATCTCATTTAGAGGAGGCAGAACCATCTAATTGCGAAACATACTTACTTTTAAAAGCCGAATCAAAATCATTATTTTTCTAATTTCTACTTCCAATTGAATTATTAATTATATTTTCAATATCTAAAGGATTATTTTGTAATTCAAGTAAGCGTTCCCCCAAAGAGTTGATACCAACCTGGCCACTAACAGAAATTGTCGATTTACTCATGGTGGATGGTAGTTCCGCCCCACGACCAAACCCGCCAGACCACAGGCATAAGGAAAAAATATAAGGAAAGAAGAGGAAAAAATATTATAATCAAGGTATGGATAAATAATGATAACATAATCAAGGTAAGGATAAATAAGAAAAAGCAGGGAAAGAGAAAAAAAGAAACAAGGAAAAACTAAGAAATAAACAAATAATCAGCACTGGTAATATAAACCATTCGATCATAATTATAATAATAATATCACCCCAACACATCAGACCACATAGGACCCACTACAATAGTTTATTCAACTTCAATACATACCAAACAAACATACTATCTAATAAACTAGGCATACATATAAACACAACACTATCAAACTGATCTATTATCATATAAGCATAATTAATTTTATGAGATCATATACTCATTTTGGCAATTTCACCGTCATGTTTTTTTTCAAGATTAGTAATTAAACTGAATGCTTCACTGATTGTTAGTTTTAATTTGAGCCATTTTGCCGTTTGATGATTAGGCAGGGGTGTAGACCTTTGGACAGTCAAGAGTCAATTCCAAAATCGCGCAATTTAAATTTCACACTAAGCAATTTCTTGCGAACGTCGCGAATAGACTTAGGTGTGTCGTCTGTCAAAAATATTTTCTCAAATCCTCCAATATTTTAGTTTACAGTTTCTTAGCGTTCGACAAAATTTCATTTCTGATTAACTTTGACGGCACTTCAAATTTCAAAAAATTCACATTTTCCCTGAAATTACCAACTTAGCTGAGTTCGGGGCTGGTAGATCAAGGCCCTCAGTAACAACTTTGGACAGTAGTTCATGTGCTTTTACTTCATCTTGAACTTTCACATTCCACATCACAAAATGTTTATCGTTTTCTTTACTTTCTAATTTCATCAGAGTAAGTGACATATTGCTCATATGGGACTTAAGCGCTACATTTTCCTCCACCACCACAGAAATTTGGTTTTTGACGCTAGTGATCTCTATTTCAACATTCTGAACACGAGGTGTCAACTGTGCAACTTCTTTACTTGATTCAGAAACAATTTCCTCCAATCTTTTTACATTATTTAAACATTTTTTTTGATATTAGATTTTAATGCTTCCAACGTGGCAGTATTTCCTGTAACTGTGTCGAAAATCCAGCTAATATTTTCTGCTAAAGACCTTATAGAAAGTTCATCACCTTGGCTCGTTGCCGTAGATGCAGACAAGTTTAGAGATTCATCCATTTTTTTCTTTTTGTCTTCCCCATACTTGAGAAAATTATGAAAAATAAGATATCAAAGCTTGACTCACGGCAATAAGATTAATCACGGCTAGTCTTAACTGTTCAACTTGACCAATTCATTCCACTTGTAATAGGTCCTGGTGTGAAGAGATTTTAATCGGCTGAATGCATTCAGGTGTTTAGAATTTTCTGGAACCTAATAACACATTGATTTCCAGTTTACTAATTGACTCGCTATATGGAGACAATTATTTTTATGCTTATTTATTAGAACTTGACGACAGGCTTGTATTATTTAAAAATTATCCCAGTCAACTTAGATCCAAAAGGTAATTATCCAAAACTTAGTGAACAGGTTGATTAAAGAGTTCATGAATCGTAACTCAAATAAACAATATTCTGTTGCAATATCTAGATTGAATAAAAACCAGTCAAACCAGTCTAATTAGTTTTATCCTTTCAGACTAAATGGTCTTCACACCACAAACACGAATGAAAGACTGAGTCAAAGTAGTAGTATCGATATTACTTGTATTGAAATACTGGTATTGAATACTGGGAGTACTACTAGCAACAGAAGTATTAAACTATTACCTTTTATTCAGTAGAAAACCCCTCTCATCATGTCCTGGAAGTTTCAACTTAATAAAATTAACCATTGCTATGACATTGCTGATATATCTTTTTGGTGACTTGTATGCACATGCACATCTTGAAATGTCAATCTCAATGTTCCTATCCCCACAATTAGTTGCAATAGAAGTTGTAGTAGCAGTTGTATTAGCAGTACTATATGTAGCAGTAACAGTAGCATTAGCAGTAGTGGGCATGTATTGTCTTTTGGCGAGATGATCTTCCCCTTTAAGTATTCTTTGAAAGTTCCAAATTAATGCCCAAATCAATTCTTGAGTTCTTCAATTCAATACCAAATCAATTCTTGATCATTCAATTACCATCCTCAATGGTGGCAGGCTTTTACCCCCCCTGGAAATTATCCCTCTTCCTTGCGGAGAACACCCTCCTGGAAAAAACCTCCTTTCCGGAAAATAGTGCCGCCCATAAGGAAAATACCCCTTCGCAGAAAATACCCCTGGAAAATCCCCCTGTGGAAAGTACCCGTCCCCTCGCGGAAAATACTTCCGTAAAACACCCCCACCCCCTATCCCCCCATGTAAAATACCTCCCCCCCATGAAAAATAAGGCTTTGCGAATTTAGAATTTTATTTGAGTTTTGTTTTTCTATTTTTCGTAGGGGAAAGAAATTTTAGTACTTGTGTAATATATCCCATTAACTCAAGCTTACGAGTAAAACCCAAGAATAAATCGGTTTCTTTGTTAGTCTGTCAGCTTGGCGTGAGACTATACAAAGACAAGTGACAGAATAGATATGAAATATATCATTTGGGCTATATATTTGCAGACAATGTGGAGGAGGGGTAGAGCATTTCGATAGTTTGAAGTCAGAAGACAATTCTTACTTCATAATATGTAGAATAATTGTACCTAACACATTTTGCATGCTTATCCGCCATGCTCTACTCCCCCTCCCTAATGTGCAAATATAGAGCCAAAATTTGTTTCTAAAGTAACGAAGAAACTACCAAAGAAACCGGTTTCTTTTCCAATTTTACACCTCGTAAACCTGAGTGAGTGACGTATAATACACAAGTATTGGAATTTTTCATGAAGAGAGAGTCCGATTTCCCGGTATTTAAAAACAATCAGAAATCAAAATTTTTTAAAATTAAGGAAAATCATCAAAACTTAAAACGAAAAGAAATTATTACGCATATGAAAGGAGTTGTCCCTTCCACAAGATTTTGCTCTTTAGGCTAAATTTTTACTTTGTATTCTATATCTTTAAGAACTATTCCTGAAACACAACGGCCGTTTGATTAGAATGATAAGCTTTATTTTAACATTCTATAAAAAAAACTTTTTTGCGTAAAGAGCAAGGTCTTAAAGAGGACGCAACCTCTTTCTTATACATAATAATTTCTGTTTGTTTTAAGGTTTGATGCTGCTCCTTACTTTCAGTTGAAAAAACTTGTCGATTTATCTAATTCCTGATCGTTTCTTAAATAATTAAATAAAAAAAACAAGTTTTTTTTAGATGAAAGTAAGGAGCGACATTAAAACTTAAATCGAACAGAAACTACTCCGTATATGAAAAGGGCTTTTCCTCTTCAACGCCTCGCTCTTTACGCTAAAGTTCTACTCTTTCTCTTAACTCTACTTCTTAAAACAGTAGAAAACTTTAGCGTAAAGAGCTGGGTGTTGAGGAGAAAAAGCCCCTTTCATATACAGAGTAATTTCTGTTCGTTTTAAGTTTTAATGTCGCTCCTTACTTTCAATTAAAAAAACTAGTTTTTTTTATTTAATTTCTGGACGTTTTTTAATAAATGTATGTTTTGATCTTGGCTCTCCGCACATAAATAATTAAAACAAAGTTTGCATATTAATTTTTTTTGGCTAAATGGCTTTCACATAGTTTTAATCGGAAGATCTTGAGAAAAAAGGAGCGAGGGAGGAAGCCTAGTTGCCCTCCAATTTTTTGATAACTTAAAAAGGCAACTAGAACTTTTAACTTTTTACGAACAATTTCATTAGTAAGAAATATACGTAATTTACGAATTAACTTACGTTACGAACTTCTATATTCGTATGTTTTTACTGCGTATATGATGGGGTTCACCCCTCGCCGATACCTCGCTCTTTAGACTAAAGCTTAAATTCTGTCCCAATTCCTTAATAATGACCCTTGAATCACAAAGGCCGTAGAATTAAATAGTTGAAATTACTAAAAATACTTCAGCGTAAAGAGCGAGGTATTACGAAGAGGTAAACCCCTCATATGCGTAATAATTTCTGCTCGTTTTAAGTTTTAATGCTGCTCGTCACTTTCAGTTGAAAAAACTTCATATTTATTTTTTTATTGTTTTTTTTTAAATAATGCTAAAAAATTCTGCGCCCCCTTCATTGAAAGTCTCTTCCCCCATGAGATGTTTTTTCCATGGAAAGATCCTCCTACGTAACCCCCCCCCCACCTCAAATCTCCCTCCCATACAAAAAATCCCCCTGAAAACGTCCGTACACTTCTCAGTAACCATTACTGTACGTAAACACAGGTCAAAGTTTGTAACTTGCAACCCCTCCTACGGAGACTAAGGGGCAGTAAGTCGTCCCCAAAGACATAGTTATTAGGTTTTTCGACTATGGTGAATAAAATGGCTATCTCAGAATTTTGATCCGGTGACTTTGGGGAAAAAATGAGCGTGGGATGGGACCTAGGTGCCCTCCAATTTTTGATCACTTAAAAAGGGCACTAGAAATTTTAATTTCCATTAGAATGAGCCTCTCGTGACATTCTAGGACCATTGGGTCGATACGATCACCCCTGGGGAAAAAAAAACAACAAAAAAAAAACAAAGAAACACGCATCCGCGATTCGTCTTCTTGCAAAAAATGTGAAATTCCACATTTTTGTAGATAGGAGCTTGAAACTTCTATAATAAGGTTCTCTGATACGCTGAATCTGATGGTGTGATTCTCGTTAAGGTTGTATGACTCTTACGGTTTGTTTACACCTATTTTCTAAAATGAGGCAAATTTTCTCAGGCTCGTAACTTTTGATAGGTAAGACCAATCTTGATGAAAATTATATATTTAAATCAGAATTAAAATGCGATTTTTTTGTGTAACTATTGCAATCAAAATTCCATTTTTTTAGAGTTTCGATTACTATTGAGCCGGGTCGCTCTTTACTACAGTTCGTTACCACGAACTTTTTGATGCCGGGAAATCTGGCTCTCTCCCCGTGAAAAATTAAAAATTGTTTTTTGACTTCAGACTGTCCAAATACTTTAACCTCCCCTTTATGTGCAAATATTTCCAATCATTGTGTGAAAATTATATATTTCCTATCTTTTCTATCACTTGTCTATGTCTCGTTTTACATTAAACTGAAAGAAACTAACGAAGAAACTGGTTTGTTCTTGGGTTTTACACAGCGCAAACTTGAGTGAGTGGCGCATAACACAAAAGTACCAAAATGTCTTCCATCCACAGGAAAAAACAAAACAAACATCAGTTAAAATTAACAAATGCAGAAAGCCTTATTTTTACGGGGGGTATTGACCGTGGGGGAGGGGGGTATTTTCCTTTGAGGGTCTTTTCTGGGGGGTAATTTTGCGTGGGGGTATTTTCCACGGGGTATTTTTCTCGGGAGGTGGGATGGGGGGTATTTTCCTGGGAGATTAACGCCTAGAACCATCAACGAGCCCAGAGTCCTCAGGACAAGGACTGCAAGTTAGACAATTCGCTCATTCTTTACACATAGTATAGGCCTATGATGTCGAGAAAGGTTCTAGGTATTTACCCCCGGTGTTTATACCCCTCCGTAAAATACTATGTGTTAAACATACATAGTATAAAACATATGCTAAGTGTAAAAAATGGACGGATTGTCTAACTTTCAGCCCTTGTTTCGAGGACTCTGGGGTGGTGGACATCCCCATAGACATAATTACTGGGCCTTTCAACAATTCTAAACAAAATAGCTCTCTTTCAATTTTGACCAGATATATTTTGGGGAAAGACAGGCTTGTGGTGGCTGATTGCCCTCCATTCACTTTTGACTCTTAAAAAGGGCAGTAAAACGTGTGAATTCCAATGAGATGTTCCTTCCGATCGAAAGTTTATACGGATACCCGTTCCATATGAGCCTTATATGTCCCAGGCATAACTTACAACCCTTGCTCATGAGCTCTGGGGGATTGTGTCCACCCTAAAGACATTGTTACATGATTTTTTTTTTTTGTGTTATTGCTAAAAAAATGTGTATCTCTCAATTTCAATTGAATGCGTGTTAGGAACAGAGGATGTCAGGGAGGGGGGCTAGTTGCTTTCAATCATGTTTGACTCTAAAAATGGAGCTAGAACTATACATTTCAACTCAAATGAACCTCTTCTAAAGCTCACATGACCACCCCTTCTTTGACAACATTATATAACCCTGGGGCATAACTTACAACCCTTACTCCAGTCTCTGGAGAATTTCTTCCATCCCAAAGGTCTTATTATGTGATATTTGGATTCTTTTTGACCAAATGGCTATCCCAAAATTTTGATGCAATTCTAGAAAATACGACGTATGGGTGGGAGGGGGTTGGCTATCTATGATCACTTTCACTCTTAAAAAAGAACTAGAACATCTGATTTCCAATCCAATGAGCCCCCTTCGAAAATTATACTGCCGTAATTTCCATAAAAACCTTATTTGCCCTTGGGGCATAGCTTACAACCTTTACGCCGAGGGCTGTGGGGGGTATGTCAACCTTAAACACCTAATTTTCAACTACGCTGAACAAAATGCCCATCTCCAATTTTTTTATTAGATGTGTTTTAGGAGTTTATAGGCGTGGGGGGGGGGGGGCTTGTTGCTTTCCAATCACTTTTGACTATTAAGAGAGGTCCTTTCAATTTCCAATCGAATGAGCCTTAATGATATCAAATGGCCATCTCAAAATTTCTATCAGATACATTTTGGGAAATACGAGGTGGGGATGAGGTGGAATCCACCCTTCGATCACTTTGAATCTTAAAAAGCCTTACTAGAACTTCTGATGACCAATCCAATGACCCTCTCCAAATTTTATACGATCATCCTTTCTATTAAAACCTTATATGCCCCAGGGCATAATTTATAGTCCTTGCGCTGAGGGCTTTTGGGGGGTAGGGTGTCATCTTCAAAGACATACTTTCTTGACCTTTTAACTACGCTGAACAAAATGACTATCTCAAAATTTGATTGGATGTGTTTGGGGGTATGGCTTGGGAGGGGGGTTAGTTGCCCTCCAACTATTTTTGAAATTTATAAGGGGCACTAGTCCCTTTAATTTCCATTTGAATGAGCCCTTTTTGAAGTTTCTGCGACAACAAATTGGTCATCTCAAAATTTCTACCATATACAATTCAGGAAAATGCAAGGTGTTCGGGAGGGGGTATCCACCGTCCAATTGCGCTGAATCTTAAACAGGGTAATAGGATTTCTGGTTACCAATCCAATGATCCTCCTTCGAAGTTTATACAACCAACCTTTCAAAAGAAAACATTTTATGCCCCCAGGGCACAACTTACAACCCTTACCCTGAGAGCTCTGGGGGGGGGGGTCGATTTTTATCCTCAAAGGCCCAATTTATAGATCTTTTAACCACCCTGACCTTGGATATGTTTGGTAAAATAGTGGGCGCTGAAGGGGGGTTCGTTATTTGCTAATTATTTTCGACGATTAAAAAGTGAACTTGGCCCGTCAATGTCTAATCGAAAGAGCCTTTTCCAAGTTTCTATGAAAACAAATGGCCATCTCAAAATTTCTATCAGATGTATTTTGTGAAAATACGAGGTTTGGGAGGGGGGGCTACCTACAGTCAAATCACTCAGAATCTTGTAAAGAGGACTAGAACTTCTAATTGTTGCACCAATGAGCTCCCTAAGAAGTTTATATAATCACCCTTTCTATATAAACCTTATATGCCCCCAGGGCATAATTTGCAACCCATGCCCTGAAGGTGTTTTTTAGGGGGGGGGGTCATCCCCAAAGACATAATGACTGGACCTTCCAACTACGTTGAATAAAATGGTTATATAACAGTTTTGATAATATGTTTTCTGGGAAATAGTGGGAACATAAAAGGGGTTAGTTACCCTCCAATTACTTTTCGCTATTAAAAGGCACTAGCCCTTTCAATTTTCAATTGGATTAGCCTTTTTCGAAGTTTCTACAACCACTCCTTTGATGCGAAGTGCGCTGGTCTCAAATAAACCAAAAACGACCAACAAAAAAGAATAATAATTCATTGTGCCCACATCGCTATTTACTCTGGCAGTGCTATTGCGCTGCCTATCATCAACAAATTGAAAGGCAAATAGTAAGTTTTTCACAAATATGTTTTCCACAAGGATATCTGATAAGGAACTTTAAATAGCTATCATTTTCTGCATATTAACAAGTCCCTAAACTCTGCCTTTGGGAATGACATGACCCCTATCAATTTCTGGGTATAAAACCGTAGGCTATAAAATTTGCCCATCGTTAAACGTTGTATTTTTTATTTTGAAATGCATGGGCATTTTTCTAATGAGGAGGA
Source organism: Artemia franciscana (assembly GCF_032884065.1). Classification (NCBI taxonomy): domain Eukaryota; kingdom Metazoa; phylum Arthropoda; class Branchiopoda; order Anostraca; family Artemiidae; genus Artemia; species Artemia franciscana. Next base: position 1,411,588 of record NW_027063105.1, read on the forward strand.
TTCCCTGGGTAAATTTTACACCGAGAAGGGGGGGATTCCCTGACATCCTCTGGATAAAGGTGAGATGCTAAATGCCTAGAAACATTCAACTAAAATATTTCAAAGAAGCAATATCAAATTTTAAAGCGAACAGAAGCTATTCCATATATTAGGGGTACTGCCTATGACCAAACAGATTAAAAGGCAAATAATCCCCTTTTCAGATTTATGTTTTCCCCCAAGATATCTGATAAATATTTTTTAAATAGATATTATTTTCAGCTTAGTTGACAAGTCTTTAAGCTGTGCCTTTGGGAATGACATGACCCCTATCAATTCTTGTGCATAAGGTCATAGGCTATAAAATTTACCCATCGTTAAATATTGTATTTTTAATTTGAATTGCATGGACATTTTTCGATTCCCTGGGTAAATTTTATACCGAGAAGGAGGGGGTTCACTGACATCCTTTAAAAAACGGTGAGATGCTAAATTATAACAAAAAATTATTTACAAAAAATGATTTACAATTTAATTACAAATAAAAAATTATTTACAAAAAAATTTACAAGAAATAGGCTTCGAAATCAATCACAATTTATAGTCAGCATTATGGATACAAAAGGTGTTGATTGCTTATCCGTCTTCTTATTTGATTTTGTGTTAATTCAGTGCTGACTACGCATTAAACTCGTGGAGATTTGTATTTGATGTTTACAAACATTGGTTGAAGTATAATTACCCTTGCATTATCCCATTGTTTTTTTTTAAGTCATTCATCTATTTTATTTTATTTTAAAACGAAAATTACAATTTCAATAAATATTTCTCCCCAAAATATTTTACTTTTACGCCACTGTTTATCATTTATTCATTAAAATTCAAAATTTCCTATTTTCCTTATTTGTAGTTTATTAGTCAGGCTGGGATCGTGAAAAAATTCTTAAAAAAGAAAATTGGTTCGTGACCTAGAAAAAAAAAATGTCGGAGCCACTGCTCGAAACACTATATTAAAAAATGACTTGATATCGGATGATCTCGAATATTCCTCGGGTTTTTCTGTTCACAGCGCTACCTTTAGTAAACTCAGTTACCGCCGAATGTTGCTAAAAGAAAAGAGCAGTAGGTTTAGCACGCTACAGTGAAAACAATAGGCCATATTATTTTATTTATGTAGGTTGCTAATGATACTTTTGGAATAGGCTGCTAATAGTTTTTTTTAAACCGTCAATACAAAATTCCGTTTTTGGCTAGAAGTCTAGAAAATAGGGTGTTTAAGAAGAAAGTAGCCTAGTTATTGTTAGGCTAACATGTTTTTCCTGTGATTTCATTAGACTTTGCCTTCAAATCTCACCCTAATGCGCAAATGCACCAAGCTGTATATTTCCGAGGTAATGGGTTTTATGGCTCTTGGTTTTGTTTGCATTGATTCAATTTTCAGAGAGAAGGGTTGAAATATAACTGATAAGTTGCAAAAGAAAATATAGAATTTCAGTAATGGGCCTCTTGAAAATTTGCTGTAAAATTCTATTTCTGAGCTAAATATGCCTAGACTTGCTTCAGCCTTGGGTTTTAGTCTACAGTACTTGTAGGCAAATTGTAGTTTCCTCTATGACTTATTCTCTTATTTGCAAGTATATGGGCCAAATTAGATTTCCCATGCATTTTCCTAGGATATGGGTTTTATGGTTATAGACCCTTGTTTCAACTTAACATCCACAAATTGAATCAACAATAATGAAACTATGAAACAGGAAAGTGTACTGGAAATATGTAATCTATACTGTTTATTTTTAAATGGGGGGGGGGGGAGAGGGGGAGTAAAGTATGGTAGTAGCACCCTCAAAATAGGCTATATGAACTAAAATTTTTCATTAATATAAAGTAATATTTTTTAACATTAACATGTTTCCTTTTCAATAGCCCCAGTTGTAGGATGACAGGCTACCAGCATAGTGTTAGACACATCTCTTTCTAAAAATGAAACAAATGAATTGGGTGCACAATCAAGGCTATTGAGAATGAAACCATTCACAGTTATGAAAACCACTTATGAAATCCTAAAATATTTACTTATGTATTTTCTAAAAGTTATTTACAATACCTTACAACCCCCTAAATATATAGTACAAATTCTTCATTTCCCTTCTTTTTTTCTGTTTCTTGATTAGACTGCCTTTTTGTTCACTGATTTAACACCATAAAAGCAACATTTGCAAAATAAGGGTAAGACAAATGCATAGGGAATTATGAAGAACCTTTTAAAGTGCTTGTTTGGTGAAAGGGTAATTCTTTCACCATTATTTTGAGTAGATCTTCAAATTTTAGTTTTTGTGTTTGTTTCAAAGTTTTTTTTTTATATTATCTTTGGTTTTTGTCTATAGTTTTTATTCTAATATTAGGCACTGAGGGGGGTCAAGTGGAGGTTTTGACTGAAATATTTACATTGTTATCTATGTTTTTCACTGGCTTGTATTATTGTTGTTTCTCAATTCTTTACTGTTTTTTTTCCATTGTATCACTACTTTATTCTGCCCCTGCCTAATTTGTTAAAATATGACCCAAATTAAACATTTTTGGGTCATTTTCCATTTTTATATTTTATCAATGCTTCTTTTCTGATAAATCTATTTTTAGGAAAGAGTGACAAAACAAGAAACAAAAATACATAGGAAATATTAACTATGGTATGAATTTGTCTGTCAAAGGGAGGGGTAGGGGGTAAGTTGAAGCCATTTTAGGAATGCTTTAAGTATGTCAGCTTTGAAAAAAGCTGTTCTCAGAATTTTATAGTTTTTCCTTTGAACAGACCTAATTATACACTAATGCCCTTTAAAAGTAAGGAAACTATTTTAAATACTATCATTCATAAAAGTGTACTGCCTTTTTTTAATACCACTTTCCCCTTTGATGTTCAGATATATACCCCAAATATATATAGTGACATATGTAAATATAAGTGACATATAGCAATTGCAAATTCTGTTGGTCTGTCTGTCAGTCCCAGTTTTGCTACTTTAGGTGCTTCCAGGTAAGCTAGGACAATGAAATTTGGCAGGCATATCAGGGACTAACCAGATTAAATTAGAAATAGTTGTTTTCCCAATTTGACCTAGGACAATTGAGCTAGGACAATGAAATATGGCAGGCATATCAGGGACCAACCAGATTATATTAGAAAAATTCATCTTCCCAATTTGACCATTTGGGGGGAGGGAGTGGTGGGCCTGTTAATTTGGAAAAAATAGAAAAAATGAAGTATTTTTAACTTAAGAATATTTGATCTGATTTTAATGAAATTTGATGTTTGGTAAGATATTGTGTCTCAGAGCTGTTATTTTAAATCCTGAATGGATCTGGTGACATTGGGGGGGGGGAGTTGGGAGGGGGAAACCAAAAATCTTGGAAAACAGTTAGAGTGGAGGGATCAGGATGAAACTTATTTGGAAAATAAAGACAAGTTTTAGATACATGATTGACATAACCAGAACAGATCCACTCTCTATGGGGTAATCAGGGGAGGGGGGGATTAATTATAAAAAATTGAAAAATTAGGTATTTTTAACTTACAAATGGGTGATGGGATCTCAATGAAATTTGATATTTAGAAGGATATTGTTACTCAAAGCTCTTATTTTAAATCCCGACCAGATCTGGTGATATTGGGGGGGAGTTTGGGGTGGGGGAACCTAAAATCATAGAAAACACTTAGATTGGAGGGATCAGAATGAAGCTTAGTGGGAAAAATAAGCAGAAGTCCTAGATACATGCAGATCTGCTCTACTGGGTGGGGGGGGGGGTGTTCTGAAAAACTAGAAAAGATTACATTTTTTTAACTTACAAAGGAGTGATTGGATCTTCATGAAACTTCATATTTTGAAGGACCTCGTAACTCAGATCTCTTATTTTAAATCTCAACCTGATCCAGCATCATTGGGCGGGGAGCAGAAATCTTAGAAAATACTTAAAACAGAGAGATCAGGATGAAACTGGATGAGAAGAATAAAAACCTGTTTAAGATACATGACTGACATAACCGGACCAGATCTGCTCTCTTTGGTGGAGTTGGGGGGGGGGGGTAATTTGGAAAAATGAAGTATTTGTAACTTACAAAGGGTGACCAGATCTTAATGAAATTTGATAGTTAGAAGGATCTTGTGCCTAAAGCTTCAATTTTAAATTCCGATCAGATCCTGTGACATTGGGGGAGTTGGAGAGGGAAACCAAAATTCTTGGAAAACATGAAAATTGGGTTATTTTATTTTACAAATAGGTGATCAGATCTTAATGAAATTTGATATTTAGAAGGAATTCATGTCTCAGAGCTCTTATTTAAAATCCCGACCAGATCTTTTGACATTGGAGGGAGTTGGAGGGGGAAATCTTGGAAAACACTAGGAGTGGAGGAACTGGGATGAAGCTTGGTGGATAGAATAAGCAAATGTCCTTGATACATGATTGATGTAACTGTACCAGATTCGCTCTCTTTGGGGGAGTTGGGGGGAGGGCTTCAGTAATTTGGCGAGTTTGGTGCTTCTGGACATGCTAGGATGATGAAAATTGGTAGGGGTGTCAGGGAGCTGCACCAATTGACTTGATAAAGTCGTTTTCCCAGATTCGACCATCTGGGGGGCTAAAGGGAGAGGAAAAATTAGGTATTTATAACTTAAGAGTGTGTGATTGGATCTTAATGAATTTTGATATTTAGAAGGACATCATGACTCAGAGCTCTTATTTTTAATCCTGACTGGCATTAAGCCTCTGATTTTCCTTTTAAATCAATCTATTGATTCTTAGAATTTTGCTAGAGCTCATACCATATGATCTCTTGGCTCTTAGCTCTTCTTTCCTTGTCACAAGTGCCATATGAGCTCTTAGTTTTTGTGTATAATAAAACTTTTGTTTCTGCTGCTGGGTTACTTTTAATTTAATAAGAAGAAAGATATAAGCTTGAGAAAACTCATTTGTAACATTCTATCTTGGGTATTGGCTTGGATAACTTTCTACATTTTGGTAATTATACTAACAAAAGTAGCAGCAAATTAGAGCCTTTATTTTTGTATATTTAACTCTATTTTTGCTTGGCTAGGTCTAATCTCAGATAGATTTCTTGATTAAAAAAATATTTTTTCAATGTATTGACAACAGGCTTCTAATCTCAAACATAAATAGTTGAGATTGGTTGATATGTAAGACTAGACTAGTTGGGAATAACCAACTACAATCTTGGAAAACTAAAATCATTTACATACTGCACATATTTTAACAAATTCTATCATGAAGCAGTCTACATCTTGGATTGTATGTTAGAAAGTTTACAAGGATTTAACTGTTCAACTATTCAACTAATCTTTTGTTTAGGATTGAACAGTATTTTCGAAGATTAGACTAAAACTTTAAATGTCCATCTTAGAATAAGCTCCAATATTGAATATCAATGTATATAAAACGGTCAGAATTTTTTAGGGGCTATTATATTCTGGATAGCCTAATCACATTCTCATGAACAAAATTCAAAATAGGATGATTACTATTACACTTTTGTCATGGAAAGGAAGTGTGGTCTTTGAAGTTAACTATCTAGTTCTTGGTGTAATAAGAAATTTTACACCCAGATTGATGGAAATAAGGATTGATGGTATCCTAGACTTGGTAAATTAAATAAAGAAAAAGAAACAGTAATGGCAACAGACGACTGCAATTTTATAGGTATTACAACTATAGTTATAACCAATACAGTATTTAGTTGTACATGGCCTATACCTTTGCATGGTGTTCAAATTACGGTAAATCAGCTAATCCAATACCTTTGCATGGTGTTTACATTATGGTAAATCAGCTAATCTAATAGATTTTGTTGTTGTAAACCAAAGACAGTTAGGATCAATACAAGATACAAGGCATATAGAAGTACTGTTATTGATGTTAAAAGTAAAGATCACTGTCTAGTAGGGTTTATGGCTAATTCACAGCTGAAATTAAGGAAAAATAACTACATTTCAGGAAGGTATGCTTTTAGTAAACTTCATGATGATAATTTGAGAGAAAATTTCCAAGAACAGTTGAATACCAAACTCGATAGTTTGAAGCTTGACAGTGTAGAAGATGGATGGAATTATTTTTGGGAAGTCATATGTAAAGTTGCTGATAAGGGTACTAGTTTTTTTTTTTAACTTCAGCTTATATTATGTGCTCAGTCCCATTGAGAGACAGTTTTTAGTCTTGCTTCAATTTTCTTGCCCAAATTGACCAAATTCTTGCCCTGATGCTTTAAAAGAAAAATGCTTTTGCCAGCTTTGCCTCTTACTCACACTTTAAGTCTTGGGTTTTTCATCATTTATCCATGTGTCTTAACTTTTATTTTAAGACCACCAGCTTGACTTTAATTCTAAAATCTAACTGTTTTAAATTCGCATAAGGATGGGTATTAGAGGTGAGAAAAAAAGAAATTACAACAAATAAATTCGTTATTATGGACTTTTGTCAATTAAATATAGAATTTTAACTTAATTCAGGAAGGTTTAGATTTTTTATATTAAATTATGTTATGAAAGAGAGAGAAGAAGAAGAGGTTTTAAAGTAAAACAACGGAAAGAAACGCATCAATTAAATTGTATTTAAAACAAAATTACAATTTAAAATAACTTTTTTAACAAAATTGAATATTTTAATTTAATTTTAAACAAAAAAAAATTTATAACTGAAATCAAATTCAAAAAAATTAATTATTTCTTGATTCCAGTATGAGGCACTAAAACTTTGAAAACAGAAGCCTTACTTTTAATTTAAAAGTTTGAAGGGCCATAGAAAAAAAAATTATGTACTAATATCAATGGCATTGTTTTTATGGCACTTGGTATTAACCGAGTGACATATAGCAATCGCAAATCCTATTGGTCTGTCTGTCTGTCTGTCCTGGTTTTGCTACTTCAGGCACTTCCAGGCAAGATAGGAAAATGATTTTTGGCAGGCGTATCGGGGACCGGACCAGATTAAATTAGAAATATTTGTTTTCCCGATTTGATCATCTGGGTGGGGGGGGGGGGGAGTGTGGGGCCGGTTAATTCGGAAAAAAAGGAAAAATGGGGTTAATTCTGAAAAATTAGAAAAAATGAGGTATTTTTAAATGACAAAGGAGTGATCGGATCTTAATGAAATTTGAAGTTTGGAAGGATATCGTGTCTCAGAGCTCTTATTTTAAATCCCGACTGAATCCGGTGACATTGGGGGAATTGAGGGGGGGACCTAAAATCTTGGAAAACGCTTAGAGTGGAGGGATCGGGATGAAACTTGGTGGATAGGATAAGCAAATGTCTTTGATACGTGATTGACAACCGTAACCGTACTGGATTCGCTCTCTTTGGTGGAGTTGGGGGAGGCGTTCAGTGATTTGGCGGGTTTGGTGCTTCTGGACGTGCTAGGACAATGAAAATTGGTAGGCATGTCAGGGACCCGCACAAATTGACTTGATAAAGTCGTTTTCCCAGATTTGACCATGAGGGGGGGGGGGGCTAAAGGAAGAGGAACGATTAGAAAAAAATGAGGTATTTATAACTTACGAGTGGGTGATCGGATCTTAATGAATTTTGATATTTAGAAGGACATCGTGACTCAGAGCTCTTATTTTAAATCCTGACCGGCATTAAGCCTCTGATTTTCCTTTTAAATTAATCTATTGATTCTTAGAATTTTGTTAGAGCTAATACCATATGAGCTTTTGGCTCTTAGCTCTTTTGGCTTTGTCACAATTGCCATATGGCTCTTGTTTTTTATGGCACTTGGTATTAACCAAGTTCGGAAAAAATAGAAAAACTGAAGTATTTTTAACTTACGAACGGGTGATGGGATCTTATTGAAATTTGATGTTTGGAAGGATATCTAGTCTCAGAGCTCTTATTTTAAACCCGACCAGTTCTGATCAGATCTTGAAAAACGCTTAGAGTGGAGGAATCGGGATGCAACTTGGTGGGAAAAATACGCAAAAGTCCTAGATGCGTGATTGACATAACCGGAACGGACCCGCTCTGTTTGGGGGATTTGGGGGGGGGGGTGAGGGTGAATTCTGAAAAATTATAAAAATGAGGGATTTTTAACTTACAAAGAAGTGATCGGATTTTAATGAAATTTTATATTTAGAAGTACCTCGTAACTCAGATTTCTTACTTAAAATCCTGACCGGATCTAGAGTCATTAAGGGGTGGGGGTGGAACTGGAAATCTTGGAAAATACTTAAAGTGGAGAGATCAGGATGAAACTTGTTGGGAAGAATAAAAACAAGTCCAAGATACGTGACTTACATAACCGGAACGGATCCACTCTGGATCCGGTGACATATGGAGGAGTTGGGGGTGGGGGACCTAAAATCTTGGAAAACGCTTAGAGTGGAGGGATCGGGACGAAACTTGGTGGGAAAATTAAGCAGAAGTCCTAGATGCGTGATTGACATCACCAGAATGGATCCGCTTTTTTGGGGGAGTTGGGGAGAGGGTTAATTTTGAAAAATGAGAAAAAATGAGGTACTTCTAACTTACGAAGGAGTGATCGTTAATGAAATTTCATATTTAAAAGGACATCGTAATTTAGATCTCTCATTTTAAATACCGACGGGATCCAGCGTCATATGGGGGGGGGGTCGGAAAACACTAGAAAACACTTAAAGCGGAGAGATTAGGCTGAAACTTGGTGGGAGGAATAAAAACATGTTCAAGATACGTGACTGACATAACCGGCCTGGATCCACCCTTTTTGGTGGAGTTGGGGGTAGGGAGTAATCCGGAAAAATTAGAAAAAATGAGGTATTTATAACTTACGAACGGGTGATCAGATCTTAATGAAATTGGATATTTAGAAGGTTCTTGTGCTTTAGAGCTCTTTTTTAAATCCCGACCAGATCCGGTGACATTGGGGGGAGTTGGATGGGGAAACCGGAATTCTTGGAAAACGTGAAAATTGAGGTATCTTTATCTTACGAATGGGTGATCGGATCTTAATTAAACTTGATATATAGACGGATTTTATGTCTCAGATGCTCCATTTTCAATTTGGATCGGATCCGGGGACATAGGCGGTTGGAGGGGGGAAACAGATATCTTAGAAAACGCTTAGAGTGGAGAGATCGGGATGAAACTTTTTGGGAGAATAAGGACAAGTTATAGATACGTGATTGATATAATTGGAACCGATCTGTTCACTTTGGAGGAACTGGGGGGTGTTTATTTGGAAAAATTAAAAAAAACTGAAGAATTTTTAACTTAAGAACGGGTGACCGGATTTTAATGAATTTGATATTCAGAAGGAACTCATGTCTCAGAGCTCTTGTTTCAAATCTCGACCAGATCTGTTGACATTGGGGGAGTTGGAGGGGGAATCCGGAAATCTTGGAAAACGCTCAAAGTAGATAAATCAGGATGACTACCCACTTGGGTAGACATTTGTGTATTCTACCCACTTGGTGGATAGAATACACAAATGTCGTAGATGCGTGATTGACGTAACCGTACAGGATCCACTCTCTTTGGGGGAGCTAAGGGGTGGGGTTCAGTGCTTTTGCGAGTTTGGTGCTTATGGACGTGCTAGGACGATGGAAATTGGTAGGCGTGTCCGGGAGCTGCACAAATTGACTTAATAAAGTCCTTTCCCCCGATTAAACCATCTTGGGTGTTGAAGGGAGAGGAAAAAGTAGAAAAAATGAGGTATTTATAACTTGCAAGTGGGTGATCGGATCTTAATGAATTTTGAAAATTAGAAGGACCTCGTGACTCAGAGCTCTTATTTAAATCCCTACCGGCTTTAAGCCTCTGATTTTCCTGTTGAATCTATCTATTGATTCTTAGAATTTTGCTAGAGCTCATACCATATGAGCTCGTGGCTCGTTTGGCCTCGTCACAAGTGCCATATGAGCTCTTAGCTCTTGTTTGTAGTCGAGCTCACGAATTAATTAGTAAAATCGAGAATGCACCGAAAATCTAATTTTAATAGCTTTAAAATTTAATGTAGTATTTAGGTATCTGTTTACCTGCTGAAAACGGGTCTTGGAAAGTGGCTAACTAATATGGTCTATGCTATTAGCATCATAAACAGCGCAATAGTGCTAGAGCAATGCGGGCACAATGTATTACTTGTTTACTTATTTTATTTTTTATTTTTTTAGACCAGGGCGTTTCGTGTATAAGGAGTAATTGCAGAATCTTTGAAACGTGTTCAGTTGATTTGAAATTGAAAGACCTTTTTAACAGTCGAAAGTGATAGGAGGGCAACCATCCCCCCTTCCACGACAATCAATGCCCCAAAAATATCCAATAAAATCTCGAGATAGCCATTTTGTTCAGCTTTGTTGAAAGGTTCAGAAATTATGTCCTTTGGATGACATCTCCCCCCTACTGCTCTCAAAATCAGAGTTAGAAGTTTTTCCCCGGGGGCGCGTAAGTTTATAGAAAGGATGGTCGTATTAAATTCGGAGCGGGCTCGTTGGATTGGAAATCAGAAATTTTAGTTCCTTTTTTAAGAGTCAAAGTGATCGGAGGCCAGCTAAAGCTCCCCCCCCCGCCATATTTTTTCCAAATGAATCCGATAGAAATTCCTAAATAGCCATTTGTTCAAAAAATTGTCCAAAGATCACATTGCAAGGCCTTGACGCAATCCCTCAGAGTCTGGGGAAAAAAAAATTAGATAATGATACACTTAAACAATCTTCTCGAGATTAAGGTAAATTTGCTATTTTCTGCCGCAGTATACTTAACACAGCTCAAGGCTCTTCAAAAAAAAGAAAAAAAAGAAAAAAAGAAAGGATAGCGAAACGGAGAAAACTTACAGTTCGTACCAGATGTTTTTACAAGATTAATTAGATAAGAGAGGCCCCACCTGATGTTGGGCATAAAAATGGCATACAAAGAATTGTTAAGTTGTTCCAACATTATGCAATTACTTTGTCTTTCTTAAGTCCCTCTTTTCTGGAAGATCGACTCAAGAATAGTCACTGAGAAGATCTTCAATTTATTTATGAAGTTAGTTTATTATCTGATGTCCTATCTTGGACAGTTTAACTGACTTCGACCCTTTTATTTACTTTTCACTGAAACGTTTTCTAATTTTTTTTACTTCGCTGTTTTTTAGCTTTCTGTTTTCTAACTTTAAAATCGCGATTTTTACTGTTTTCTGACTGACTTGACAATGGGGAATCATGATAACTTCTACTTAATTTGTTTTATATTATTTCCTTTAGTGCGTCGTCAGTCACAAGACTTGAGGAGTCCTAGACTAGGTCAGTCGTTTTTTAATGGCGGATCTAATGCTAAGCGAACATCAGATCTTTACAATACGACTACTATACAGCAAAGGTAGGATCTATATTCAGGATGATATAAGTCATTTTTTTCTACTAATCCAATCGCTAACATATTTGAAGTACCCTGAACAGTAAAAATCAAATCTGAATGTTTGATTGAAATTTAAATATATATACGTATATATGAAACATGTATACTTATGATAAAATAGGAAAAAAATCGGTAATTGAATTTTTATTAAAAACGTTCACATTCAGTTTTTCTAGTTGCGGTTACCAAATTAAAATAATCATTTGTGAAAAATGAGCTAAAAACGTAGAGCACATATAGCTTAAAATAATGTAGCTTTCCTTTGAATGAAGGGTGAAAAACGTTTTCGTACTTAAGGAATTAACTTGTGCTTTTGATTAATGTGTCAACGCCGACAGCAATGTGGCTCTGCTCTATAACTATAATAATTTTGAAACAGCCATAAGACAAATTTTAAAAACTGCTGTTTTGAGGTTCAGATATACCTAAGGCCGGTTCGATTTACCAAAAAATGTGTTTTCTTTTGAATGTCCGTGGTGCTTCAATTTTAACTTGAAAGTCAATTTGGACGAGACAGATTTTCTTACCATTCTGATCCTCAGCTCATTTCTTCCCTTTTATATCATCGCTATCAGTTTGAAGAATATTAATAATTTGATCTATGTATATAAAGTCAATCTAAGAGATCCAATTAATTCGCAAATAATTATGCAATTAATTGGCTTGTATCATTTCAAATTCATAGGGATGGTCTCTCAAATTAAGTTTTAATTCCCAAAAACTATAGAAATTTTTGTTATTAAACGCTGAATATAGTTTTTTTAGACTTCAACTCTGAAATGTATTTAATAATATTCTACATACTTGAGAACATCAATTTACACCAACAATTTGTAGGCGTAATTTCAAGTCAATAATTTGTGAGTAATAGTACAACGATTAACAGATCTTTTAAATATTGAATTAAATCTAGCTTACCTGCTGATTAGTTATGTTACTAATCGTTTAATTAATCAATCATTACTAACTATATTTTTTATAATCTAATATAATTACATTCAAATTAATTAACTGTTATATCTAATTAAATACTGAGTAATTATATTTATTGTAGCTATTGTTTACTTCCTGGACTTGCTCGAGTTGACCTCTGAGAGGTTCATATTAAATTCAAATGGGGTAAAAGAGTTTTGAAGGGATGCAGTTCATGCTCATATATATGCTTGGCTTATTTTTCTTTCTTTTTTTACGGCGATGATAGAAACGAAAAGTTTAGACTGATATTGGACGCAAATATCTATTTATGAAATATTCTTGTGCAGAAAGGGCAGTTAGTCTATTTCAGTGTGATTGACACGGTATCTGTGGCTTTTGGCTTACCTTATAACAGATTTTAAGTATAAATTGTTCATTAATAGTGGGACCAATTAAAATGTTGCTTAGGAGTGAACACAAAAAGAAAAAGAGAGAATACTTTCAAATAATCTCATGGTTAATAGTAAGTTTTAATTTCATTGTTTAATTTCTTGTGTGACGTATTTTCAAGAGCCGATAATCTTATTGTTATTTCTGGAGAAATATACCCCCCCCCCCAAAGTAAGAAGCAGTAGCGTCAATTCATGGAAATTAGAAGAGGGCAAACTTTATTTTTCAAAATGCAGGGAGGAAGTGGCTTTTTTTTATTGTTTTTCTTTGAATTATCGTACTAAAAAAAATCAGTGAAATTGCTTAAAGAGGGTATTTTTCAAAATCTAGAGGGGGGGGGGAAGTCTTAAGGGCCAATTAATAAGTAAATCCCCTTTTTCTGTCTGGTTAACATGGAATAAAGTCAATCCATCTTTTATTGATTTTATTTTGTCACTTTGTCAGAACTAATTTCTTCCTGTAAAAGCTATTAAACATCCTTATAATAATGTAACATTTGAATTTTTCAATTTCTAAGCTGTGTTTAGATGTATTCTGAACTAAGAAAGTCTTAGGAAGTATATTGTTTCCTACCTTAAATGCTTATGGATTTCTAATCAGCAATATATAAGATTAGTTTAGATTCTATAGCGAACACCTGGACAGGTTATATAATGTTTAACGTACTAAGGACAGTGTAAGTGAAAGCTGATTGTTTCAATTGTTTATATATATATATATATATATATATATATATATATATATATATATACATATATATGAGGAATAGTCTCTTATAAAATAATAATTTTTATTTTAAGGTTCTTGGAAAGAATATATTGTAAACTATAACGCTTAAAATTTGTGACGCTTAAAAAATATAGCTTTTAAAATTTGGCTTTTTGTCCTCTCATGGTGTAACTCAAAATGTTTTATTGTTTTACAGATAGTCCAATTCAATCTCAACTCAACGTCACTGTCAATCGTTCCACCGCTGTCGGCACGAAGTTGTCTGATCGCCTAACAGAGTTAGACTTAATGAAGGATGAAGCGAACAAAAATTTAGAAACCTTGAAGTCTCTATCAGCACCCTAGATAGGCTAGAAAAGCAAATGCCCAAAGATATGCACCTGCCACAAAGCAAAGATGAAGCCGATAAATTTATTAAAATATAAAGGTACTTTTTTAGATCATCCAATGCTTCGTTTACCGAGAGTAGTTTTTTAGGCCGAAGTGATTTTTTCCGATTGTCTAGTAATTTTCATTAAACTAATCCAAAAATCTTGTTTATGTCATTACCTCTTACCCCCCCCCCCCCAAAAGAAAAGTTTTTGCGTACCTGCCTGTACTAGTGTAAAAATTTCTAAAACAGCAAAACAGAAGCTTCATCCGAAAAAGGGAACTGAATGACTGTACCGTTTTTCTTAGTTTTTATGGCACTTATTGTGACATATAGCGATCGCAAATTCTGTCAGTCTGTCTGTCTGTCCCTGTTTTGCAAATTTAGGCACCTCCAGATAAGCTACGACTATGAAATTTGGCAATTGTATCAGGGACCAAACCAGATTAAATTAGGAATAGTCGTTTCTCTGATTCGACCATCTGGGGGAGGGAGTGGGGGGACGGTTAATTTGGGAAAATTAGAAAAAATGACGTATTTTTAATTTACGAACGAGTGATTGGACCTTGATGAAATTTGATATTTAGAAGGATATGGTGTCTCATAGCTCTTATTTTAAATACCGGCCTGATCCAGTGACATTGGGGGGATTAGATGGGGAAACCTAAGTATCGGAAAACACTTAGAGTGGAGAGATCGGGATGAACCTTGGTGGGAGGACTAAGCACAAGTACTATATACGTGATTGGCATAACTGGAATGGTCCGCTCTCTTTGGGGAAGTTGGGGCGAGGGTTTATTCTGAAAAATTAGAAAAAATAAGGCATTTTTAACTTACGAAGGAGCGATCAGATCTTAATGAAACTATATATTTAGAAGGATCTCATTACTCAGATTTCTCATTATTCCGAGTTAAGAGATCAGGATGAAACTTGTTGGGAAGAATAAGCACAAATCCTAGATACGGGATTGACATAACTGGACCGAATCCGCTCTCTTTCGGGGAGTTGGAGGGGGTGTTAATTCAGAAAAATAAGAAAATCTGAGGTATTTTTAACTTGTGACCGGATCTTAATGAAATATGGTATCTAGAAGGAATTCATGTCTCAGAACTCTTATTTTAAATCCCAACCAGATCTGGTGACATTTGGGGGAGTTGGAGGGGGGAAGCTGGAAATCCTGGAAAACGCTTAGAATGGAGAGATTGGGATGGAGGTTGGTGGGTAGAATAAGCAAATGTCGTAGATACGTGATTGACGTAACTGGACTGGATCTGCTCTATTTTGGGGAGTGGGAGCATTGGGTCCAGCGTTTTGGCGGGAGTTCGGAGCTTCAGGATGTGCTAGGACGGTGGAAATTGGTAGGCGTGTCAGGGACCTGCATAGTTTGACTTGATAAAGTCGTTTTCCCCGATTAACCCGATTTAGTTAAAAAAAACAGATAGAAAAATAAAAAATACACAATATTGGTTATTTTTAAAGTAAGAACTGTTTTTAAAGTAGTTAGAAAATCTTAAATTGCGAAATTGAATAGAAATAACAACAGGTAAAGCAATGGGAAATTTATCTAAGACAGTGCAATTTTTATAAACCGTAAATGAATATTTCGGCTCTATATCCAAGATCTATCCTCAACAAAGTAGATTTATAAATACAATAAGTCTTACAATAAAACGAGATTGTTAAGACTGAAATAAAAAAATTGAAATTTTCCCAGAATCATTACTTCAAGGAAGTTCAAGCAGGACTCAAGGACTCGTTAGTTGCCTACAGTTGCAGCGAAAACTAAAATGTGAATGTTTTCTTATTTTTGAGTATTATCACAGTTGACATTTCAGCATTTGTCAAGTAATGACAATAGATTTGAATCCGGCTGCTACTAATTGATTATTAAATTTTACTAATTACTACACCTCTCTATGAACTTATTTTGTCATTATTTTGTGAGTGGTCTTCACCAAGAAATTTCTTACGGTTTGGAAACAATTAAATGTCTATTCTCCTGTAATTACCGATGAATATTGCATGTTGAGCCAGTTTATTGAATGCAGAAGTTAAAAGAAAAAAGTGATAAGAATAGTATTTGATTTAAAGCTAAAGATCCCTCCTAAGCTCGAAGAAAACTGACATGACAGGGAACTCAAGTTGGTCACTAAAAAAAAAGAACAGTACTGTCTAACTTTACCCTAACTAATTACAAAAATTAGCGGTTGAAACTTTGATTAAATATTCATACTTTTGATCTTTTATGATGTTTTTTGATGCTTTGCATTAAGTAAAAATAAAATAACCATTATTTCCAATAGTACAGAACAAGTATATTTGTGTGCATTTCTTTTTACTAGACTATGTTCTGCATACTAGTTTAATCCTCACTTGCGTATAGTCTATAAAAAAAACTAAAAAAGATAGATTCTGTCTACTCTTAGGAAATTTAAGGTTGGATCTAACTAAATTTAGACCGTTTCTTAAGATAAATAAAATTCAAATAGAGGTATCGCTCTCGCGATGCCTGTATTACCTTAGAACTTAGAACCTCCAGAGCCAAGAATGGTGCAGAGGACGTCTGTGAAACCTCACCAGACATCACACAGCTTGGCTGCAGCCCTTCCGTCCTCCTACTGTATTATGATTGCTTTTTAATTGATTCGTTTGTTGGTTCGCTGATTTATTTTAATTAATATCTTGTGCATCAGCAGGCCACATAAAACCAAAACAAAAATCATATAGTTTATTCTGTGTAGGAAGAGGCTGCCCCTTCCTTATTCCCACCTCCATCTCATCGTCGTAGAAACTTCGGAGGATTCTCATTCGATCGTAAATTGAGAGTTCTAGTCCTTTTTTAAGTTGAAAGCGATGGAAGACCATCAAGCCCATGTACAGGGCCAATTTTTGATCTTGAGCCTTTTTAACCCCTTACGACATCTGATCGACATTTTGAGATATCTGTGTAGTTTTCCTGTGGTTGCTCAGTTTTGCGTGTGGAGGAATTGTCCATAAGGGGATTTCCCGTGGGCGCCAGCCCCCCAGAAAGAAGATATATAATATACATATATTTCTGACCAAACAACTTCTTGAGCAAAACCAGTAAAAAAACACAAATATTAAAGTAAAATTCGAAATAGCCTAAAGTTCTTTATATTTTGATCCTGCAAAAAATCCTAAATTGTTTGATGTTTTCAGAAAGAGTGAATTTAGTATAATCATACAAACATAAGGAAATATCTCCCGTCGGTGTTTTCTCTTTTTTAAATTCACTGGCTCAGAATCAGCCGACATACCAGCTAAAATCAACAAGGAATAAGCATAAATCTGATATTGAAGTCAGAATAAAAATACAAATTTTAACCAAAACATAAAATTTTAGTAAATTATAATCAATCGCTTGCTGATCAGGAAGAAAAAAAGTCTTCAACTTGATGTCTGTAGACTAAGAAACAAAGATATGCATCCCTGGAGACTCAATTGGAGAAACATATATAATTGAAAATAATCAAAAAAAACATATAATTGGATATATAATTTAAAAAACAAGCTTAGAGAAACAATGTTTGAGGAGATAAAACTGGAAAGAACAAAACTTGGAAAAATATATCTGTGGAGATCTAATTTGAGAGAGAAGAACATTTATTATTAAACCAAAACAAAAGCAGTAATAACAGCCAACACGAGAAGTAAAAAACTTGTCTGAGGGTTATTTTATCTTGATTTATTCGAGGTTACATGATATTTGCGCATATCATCACGGATTTTTACTTGCAGATCTTCGCGTACATAGGCTGCGAGACCCCCGTGCTTACGTAGAAATCGGTTCCGTCTCAGCAAAATGTACCCCGGTAAATCCATTAAGAATAGCTAAATTAAATAAAAGATCAAAAGTTGTACTAAGGCCTTGACAATTCAACTCAAAAATCCTAAAATCATTGATCCACCAAGCTGACTCCCAATATCATTAAAATCATAATTAAATACTAATTTAGTATATTGAGGGGGTTCAGAAGCCGGAACAATAAAATCCAAATTTTTATTAATACTTTCGTTAAAAAAATCATAAAAGTTTACCCTCTGATTTTCCAAATCAACTATGCTATGAGCCCCAAGGGGAAGAACCAGTTCTCTAACCACTATATAATAAAGAACTATACAGTCTGTGGAGTCGAATAGGGCGAATACCAGTCACAATATTGAATACACTCTCTCGACTCTCATAATTTGATATATATATATAAAAAAAAAATCACCGTTCCCTTTTAGCAGCACCTAGCCTAGCTAAATATTACAAAACAACTAAATTAAGTTATAACCAAAAGAGAGAGAAAAAAAATAAATAAAAATCAACATATAAACATTGAAACTCACACTTAGAAACATTTTAACAAACCCTAAAAATAACACCTAAGAACACTACAATAAATTAAAAATAAAAAAATGACCAAAATAATGTTGCGAATAAAATAACCAACTTCATTTTTCACAAAATAATTCATTCTTTCTCATACTTTACTTCCCTCATGCATACTTTCACAATTCATGGGCTGTCAATGTATCGGCATATCTTTACTGCTTGTCATTATGTTTCTTAAAAAATATCTGCTCAGACATACTCTTTTCCACGGGAGTATTTACATGACGTCAAATTCACAAAAGAGGTGGTACCGACTTGAAACCCAAACGTCTAATTCACGGATTTGGCAGTCCATAATTTTTTTTCTAAGTGCCAGTAATTTCCGACGAGTCTCTCTAACAGAAAGTGACATATCAACTTCTAATAAATATTAGAAAACGTAAAATCACATTCTTACGCGTTTCTTTACATTCTACTCCTTGGAGGTGTTGCTTAACTGTAGACAACTGTGTTGTTAATTTCGCATTTTCACTAGCCAGAATCGAAATTTGCAACTTCAGATTTGACGCTTTATCTTGTACGGCAGAAACTCGCGGCTTTAATTCAGAAATTTCCTTATTTGAATCCGTCACGGATTTTTCCGCCTCCATTAATCGGTTTTCTACTGCTTTCATACTAACCGTTAGACCTTGTAAAGCAGTGGAATTGCACTTTACTGTTGCTAAAATTATAGCTATGTTGTTAATAACGATTTATTGACAATTCTTCAAATGATTTACCTGTCGAGACATTTGACATGTTAGAACTGTCATGCTCTTGCTGCTTCTTTTGTTTTTTCGTCATTCCTAATGAACCTCTCCAATAAATTTAAATAAATAATCAAAAGAATGCGCTCACCTAGAAAGCTGTTTTTTTTCCACATAGAGCGGAACATATAATTTGCTTTATAGGCCGTTAATTGAGCGACTGCGAACAGCTAAATTCACGAACAATCAGTCCTTAATTTTTTATTGTTTTTTTTTACTGTTTTAAGAAGTAGAGTTAAGAGAAAGAGTCAAACTTTAGCGTGAAGAGTGGGGCGTTGAGGAGGAAAAGCCCCTTTCACATACGGAGTAATTTCTATTCGTTTTAAGTTTTAATGTCGCTCCTTACTTTCATTTAAAAAACTTTTTTTTTTTATTTAATCGCACTAAAGATTGAATGGTTACTGAAAAACCATGAAGTTATTTGAAAAATAACTTTGAAGAAGCAAGATTTGTGGAGATCTAATTGGAAAATCAACTTTTGAGAAACGAAATCTATGGAGATCAAATAGGAGAAAAATATTTTGGAAAAACAACTTTGGAAAAACAAAATCTTTGGAGATCTAAATTAAAATCTTCTAAATCATTATCTAAATCCTTATAAAAACATTACCTTCATATTTAAATGTAAAAACTAATGCTGAAATCTTGCTGGAAGCTAACTTGTCGATAATACTACAATTCCATTTTATTTCTATGGATTCTGTTGATTTTTGTTTTTGGGGTTTCAACGAAGATACTAGAGTACCAGATTATAAAAATTCGTTTTTCTGAATCAACAAATTATTTTTGGATTTTAGTTAAAATTTTGAGTTGTTAGTAAAAATTGAAAAATAACGAAAAGGAGCTGATGCACTATTCAAAAGTCCAAGGCTTGCAAATCTTACGATTTACTTCTTCGACATTAAGTAGTATGATGAATAATTTTGTAGGGCTAAGGAACAGGTCAATTAAAATTGAAAATGGTGACTCAGACGCATGGTAAGAAAATCACAAAACCAGGTAAATAGAAAATACAATATGTTTTTATAGTAATACTATATTTGACTGTGTAAGGTAACTTACAGGTAGCCAAACGATTTTCAACATTAACATATTCTCTAGTATGTAAATTTTTTTGAGTTTTAGGGATTTATGAAAAACGACATTTTTGACGACGGCAGTGACGACATTAGTACTAAAAAGGAAAACTAGTGCCACCTACTTTCTGAATAAATATTTTTGTTCAAAATTCTGTTCATGATACAACTACCTGTCTACCTTTTTGTTCCGAATTAAGTAGATAAATTAATCTCAACTTATTGACTTGCCAACTACAAAAGCTGATGATGGTTGGGATTTTGTTCATCAGAATTATCCTAGCAGTCATTTTGTCCATCAAATAACCAGCTAGGAAGTATGCATGCTGTTGTATTAACACAATTAATTAGCTTACTTGAATTTAGGTTGACAGCCATAGAATTAGTTTTGCAATCAACAGGGGCTGCAACAATCAGTAATTTAGCAACACATAACCATTACTACTACTAATAAGTCGCCCACACAAAAAATTGCTTAGGATAAGAACAGTCTAAGGCCACATCAGCTAATCAGGTATATTTACCCCACAGACTCCTAGAATCTTAACCCAAATCTTGACAGAGAAGGTCCTTGTCTTTTTGGAATGTAAAGTTCAAACATGCACACCTTTTTCATTAATATGAAAAAATCATATTACTGAAAATATATTCAGTAATGTGTTGTATATTCAGTAATATACAACATGTGAGCGACGAATGAATTGCCTAACTACCCCTGAGGACTCTGGGGAGGTCGACATCCCCAAGGAAATAATTAGTAGATTTTTCAACACTGATGAATAAAATAGCACTCTTAAAATTATGTGTTATGGGGAATGAAGTGTTTAGAAGGAAGAAGCTGGTTGACTTCTATTCACTTTTGTCTCTTAAAAAAGGACACTAAAACTTCAGACTTTCAAACAAAACAACCTAATTAGAAATTTATGCGACAAACTGATCCATAAGAACTTTACATGCCTTGGGCATAACTTACAATCTTTGACAGTTGGCTTTGGTGCGTTTGTCCACCCTTGAGGCATTGTTATATGCTCTTTGGACTTATATAAACAAAATGGCCCATCTTGCAATTCCAATCGGATGTACTTGGGGAAAGAAAGTGTTGGAGGAAGGGCTGATTACTCTTCATCACATTTTACTCATCAAAGGGAACTAGAGCTTCAAATTTCCAATCAAATAATCATTTTTAAGTTTGCGTGACCACCCCTTCCACCTTATATGCCCCAAAGCATAGCTTAAGACCCTTGCCACTAGATTCTGGGTGGATGTGTCAACCCCTAAGGTCTAGTATGTGATCCTTGGACTATTTTTTAATAAATAGCTGTCTTAAGATTTCCATCAAGCACATTTGGGGAAAATAGAACGCGAGGGAAGGGCCTTTTGACCCTTAACAAGGCCATTGGAACTTTTCATTTCCAATCCAATGAGCCCCTTTTGAAGTTTATACCACCATTCTTTCCATCAAAACCATATATGCCCCTGGAGCATAACTTCAATCCTTGCCGTCAGGACTATGTTGGCTGTCATCTTCAAATCAATCATTACTGGACTCTTTAACTATGCTGAGTAAAATAGCTCCATTGAAGCTTTGATATGAGAGTTTTGGGGAATAATGATCTCGGGAGGGGAATAGTTGCCCTCCATTCACTTGTCTCTGAAAAGAGCACCAGAGCCTCTAGTTTCTAATCTACTGAGTCCCATCCGATGTTTAGATGACCATATACTCCATAAAAACCTTATATCCGCCTGAATCATAGCTTAAAACCATTGTCCCCTGACTGTGGGGGATTGTGTTAGCCTAGAAAGCCTTGTTATATGATATCTCAACTTTTTTTTTTTAATGCCTATCTTAAAATTTATTTCTGATGTATTTGAGGAAAAAAGGACGTGACAGGGGGAGGGGGGGGGGGGGCTGGTTACCTTTCGATCCCTTTGACTCTCAACAAAGCACTATTAATTCTAATTTCCCATCCAATAAGCCCCCTCCCAAGTCTATACCACCACCCTTTCCATAAAAAACCTTATGTGTTCCGAGGGCTTAACTTATAACCCTCGCTCTGAGAACTGAGGGGGGGGGGTATCATCTTCATTGACATTGTTACTGAATTTTCAGCTTCGCTGAACAAAATAGCTATCTCAAAATTTTTATTGGATGTGTTTGGGGAAATGGTGGGCGTTGGAGGGAGTCTTATCACCCTCCAATCACTTTTTTCTATTGAAAGAGCCCTAGAACTTACAATTTCCTTCGAATAATTCTCTTTTGAAGTTTCTGTGACAACTATTTCGATACCAAGTACCATGGTCTAAAAAAAGAAAAAATAATAATACATTGTGCCCATAGCGCTCTTTACTTAGGCAGAGCTATTGTGCTGCCTAAGATACCAGTTATCTTTCTTCTCTTTTCTTACTTATGCCAAATATGAGTGGGGTTTGTCCCTCACAAAAAATTAAATAGATCATTGCGATACTGCTTCCTCATTAAATTTAGATTAAAAACGGGCAAATATTAACTTTAAATAACTAAGTTTTTCCGAGGAAAGTAGAGAGCGAAGTTACAACTGAAAATTAACCAAAATTATTGCTTCACAGACTATATAACATATATCGATTAAACTGGAGTAAATAAACCAACTGATAATATCTCCCTATTTTTGTATGATTATAGAAAACTAGCGCTTTACAAAAGGATTTTGGGGGGTTGTGTCATTATCAAATGCCTAGTTTTTGAAATTTTAACTGCTTTGAAAAAAAATGGCTGTCTCAAAATTTTTATCGGATGACTTTAGGGGAAGGGAGCCTTTGCCCTACTATCTTTTTGGTCACTTAAAAAAGGCACAAGGAATTTTGATTTTCGTTGAAATGAGCTACTAAACATCTCTCTATGATGTTCTGGTAACCGGCTAGCCCGGGAAGAAAAAAAAGAAAGAAAAAAGGAGACAACAGTGCTGCACACACACACAAAAAAATGATTTTCCTTGTTGTTCAAAGTGGGGAACTGTAAGTACCCATTGTAAGTATTTTTTTGCCATGCTCATTCCAATGGTGCAACTTTTATTTTGATTTGATGCCAATTTTGGAGTGTTTAAGAATATTTCAAATTCACCATGACTTTTTTTTTCGCAATGAACTTTTACTTTTCAGATTAACCGAAATAATAGTTACTAATCCTGAATCAGCCAATTTTTTCTTATATGGCAGTTTTTTTTCAAAACATGTTTTTGAACTTTTGGTGACTGTGGGTGTTGGGTCCATGCAGCAGCTTCTGCAACCATTATTCTCAGCCATGTGATTAATATTTATTATAAATTAAGGTCTATTTATTTTCCAAATAGTTTGTATTTTACGAGTTTTTCTTTTCTCAAGAAATATAAATGTATCATTTTAACTACCTGTTCTTACCAAAACATATGACAAATCCTTGTCAAGGTTATCAACTTTTTAATCACTGAATGAGTCCCCTGACCATCTAAAAAAAAATGTGTCATTTTTTGTTAAAATGTGTCCTCGAAATCTCAAAACTAAAGATTAATTTCTTACCAGTGATATTAGTGACCAAAAGACACTTTGTAAACCTCTTTCGAAGCGGCCAGTTAACATCAAATACGATGAAAAAAAAATTAAACATAAAACTTTAATGCAAAATGACTTAGTGTGACAGCATAAGTTTCATAAAAAAACATTTAAATCTCTTAGTTTTGAGATAATCCTTTCTTATGACATTTCCAGCAAAACCAGCATCTTCAAAAGGAATATACCGAGAAAATGCAAGACTTCAGTGAAAAGTGACCTTTCGCCAAAATTTCATTTTTTTGCTATATTACCAAAATCGCCAGTTGGAAAATGTTTTGCTTCATGTCAAATGTCAAAATGTGAATCAAAATGTCAATTGTCAAAATGTGAATCAAAATATCAATTGTCAAAATGTAACTAGTTTTGGCGTTTTATGTCACTTTTTTGCCCTTTTGTGTCATTGTATCCAAGCACATGAGAAGAAACATTTTGAAGAAAATTTAGTTACATCTACTTGTAACTTCCCAAGATTGTACTTGCTTTTCCAACTGGCTTATGACATTATGGAGTTTGTAAACTACCTAGAGGATCCAAAAGAAGATAACCAATTTTGAATGAAGAATGACGTTGTATTGTGACACCAAAAAATTAATCTTCGTCATACAGAAACTATAGAGGGATGAAAACAAAAATAAATAAACCTCACTGATGACACGCACTTTGGAAACAAATTTACTGGTATAGATTTGCTGTGTTCAGTTTTGGGTGTATATAGGCCGAGAAAAAGGAATTCTTTTTATCCAGTCTTAAATCATTTGAAGTTTATGTCAATAAGATAATACAGATTTTCAGTCCATTTCATGGCTTCTCAAATTCGATGCAATGAAATTTTGTCAATAAGTTTGCCTTCATTGAAGTCTTCCTGGATATGTTTAACCATTACAGAAATTTTGTGCCGACAGTGGTGTCGTTTGGAGGTGGGCAAGGTGGATAGCAGTTGCCCCTTAATGATTTGAAGATCAAGTTACTTGGACAATACCTTTGTTTTGTTATTTAAAAAAAAAACCCAAACTGTATTTTTGAGTGCCATATGGCAATTTATGTTTGGCTTATTAAGTCAGACTCATAAAGAGCAATTGAATGTAAAAGTTAGTTTATAAATGAGACAAAAGTTAATTCTCTATGACCTCCACGTGTCCGGCCCAGCCTTTATATTCCAAAAATATCACCCAAATTGTGTTCTTTGTGTACCATGTTGTACTTTATGACTGCCTTATTGAGTCTTAAGTGTAAAAAAAAAAAGATACGAGAATTACTTTTTAAGAGCCCTTAAACAGCTCTATGATGTTCCAGTGCTTTAATAACGAAAATTAAAAACAAGAGGATATATCACTGCTGCCCATGCAAAAAGTGATTTTTCCTTGTTGTTCAGTGATGAGGGTCGCAATTTTCCTGTATAAGGTTTAAACTATGGTTACTCAAAATGCCCATGCAGTTACTCAATATGCCCATTGTGCTTAAAATCCAAATGTTGCTTTAAACTTAAATGAAAACGGGCTGTGTGTATGTTGGTTACCAATAATACAACACAGGCATATCCCAAGAAAAACTGAGGGTATTAAGATCAAAGTTTTATCTAAATTTTATATTTTATTATTACTTCTACTCTTAAACTCGAACCAAATCAAAAGAGTGTAACTGTATCTAAGCTGTCAAAGAGCATAGATACAATATTTTGAGAATGGTATGAAGTTTTACTTTTCTGGTCAACTAGAGGAGGTATAAAACTGAATTAATCACTACTATTTGTGTCAAGATTTTTAAAAGGGTGTATGCTAATAAAAACTGTTGAAAGAGTTTTTCCAGCGCACAAATAGCAGCCCGAATTATAAATTCTTAAAGAAGGAAACGAGAAAATTTAAAATATAATTTTCTTTTTCCCTAAAAAAGATAGTTAGTAGGATTAAAAAATGAATGAAAGTAAATTTAAATAAAAATTCTACAAATTAAGTTTTTCAAAGAAAAGTAAAGAACTCCTTTAAACTAAAAATGAGCAAAATTGGAGTCAAATAATTTATCCAAGTGTTAAACTACCCCAAATCAGCAATCAACCCATAAATGAAACACAAAACGAAAATAATTACAATAAATAACCGAGTCAAATTCAAAATGAGCAGAAAGTAACATGATTAGATCCACAAACCCTATGCCTTCTCAAGGAAAGAACATAATTTTCGATTTCCTGAAATTTTTTATTTTTTTATATATTTTTTTTAGCTTTACTAACTGAAAAATAAAGAATATTTTAAGAAGTAAATAATAGCATATGTATATTAAGCTAACAATGCATATTCATTTGTATTTTTTCTGTAATGTGCCAATTACGTTTTATCCTTGAGAAGGCATAGGGGTTTTGAGCCCTACTTATGTTACTTTCTGCTCGTTTTGAGTTTGGCTCGGTTATTATAGTAATTTCTGTTCGTTTTTAGTTTTATTTATTTATTAATGCTGATTTGTGGTAGTTGTACTCTTGGTAAATATTACACATAAGTTTTCTATGGGTAAATCGGGGTATGGAAGGTGGTCTCAAAGCGTGGTCTTCTAGTGCTGCATGATAAAATTAATAGCAAGAGAAAGCAACACTGGGTTGGCCACAAAATTTCTAAATTGTGAGTAAAATACACATATTTTGCTAAAATTCACTTTATTCTATTATCAGAAGACATCTCGTATAGCAAGGTGATGCGGAGATAAATGTCCCACAAGTAGCAATGACGTTGTGTGAAATGTGAGTAATTTCAGTCATAATTCTTGGCACATTTGTGTCAGTTCTTTTTTGGCTGGTAAAAATAAACATTTAAAAAGTGAAAATAGCGAGAAATCCTTATGGTATCATATAGTTCGTGGTAAGAAACTGTAGTAAGGAGCGACTCCCTTATTTTCAAAAAAAGGGGAAACAGCCCCTAAATGTCATTGAATCTTAATTAAAATCACAGCATCAGATTCAGCGTTCAGAGAACCTTGCTGTAGGAGTTCCAAGCTCCTATCTGCAAAAATGTAGAATCGCCAAAAAAAAGATCACGGATGCGTGTTTATTTTTTTATTTTGTTTTTTGTTGTTGTTTTTTTTTCTTGGGCTATCGTATCGACTCAGTGATCCTAGAATGTCGCAACAGGGCTCATTCTAGCGGAAATTAAAAGTTATAGTGTCCGTTTTAAGTGACCAGCAAAATTGGAGGGTAACTAGGCCCCTTCCCATACTTATGGGTTTCCGAAAGTCATCAGATCAAAATTTTGGGATTGCCATTTTGTTTAGGATAGTTGAAAACTCAATTAATACGTATTTGAGGACGAGTTAATCCCCCACAGTCGCCGGGGGAAGAGGGGGAAGACCAATCCAGGGTTTATTCCAATTCAGAGTATATATTTGTATATTAGGGTTGGGGTTGGGGGTATCTTAAAAAATATATTAACCTACAAATGGAACTACTGAGAATGAAGCGTATTAGGAAAATTAGTGCTTCATAATGTGCCGAAAAGTTTTAGTTAACACATTTGAAGGTGCTTCCACTGTACTTCAACCTAACTTGTTCCGTTCCGAGGGAATGGGGCAACTACGGCAGTTGCTCCGAGCAACGTGGCTTAGAATGCGTCGTGACGGGAGAATTGACCATTTTGATCTAATTTTTCACTTTAATTTGGCTTTACTTTTCTTATTTTTGGTTTGGAAGGAAGGGGAGGGGGCTATAATTAATTTTTCTTCAGGCACCTTCAACCTTAGGACTGGCTCTACCCCTCTTTTTCCTAATGTGCATATATTTAGCGTAAATTATTGCTTGGGTCATTCCCTAGAGGAGTGGTTCTCAAACTTGTTTAGACACTGAACCCCTTTCTACCCAAAAAACATTTTAGGTAGCCTACACCTCAGTTACCACTACCAAATAAACTAGCCTATAGCTATAATATAGGCCCAATGAAATTACCAGTCCTAGAGGTAAAGGGTTGTTTATCTTTTTGTTAGCCGGCCACGTTCCCTTAAAAGATTTTACGCACCCCCAAGGGGTGCGCTTACAACAGTTTGAGAACCACTGGCCTAGAGAACTAACTATAGAGAAGTGAACATGTTAAGAAAACAATTCTGGCTTCATAACAAGCATAATAATCATAGTTAACACATCTTGCATACACCCTCCCTGTACTTTGCCCCTCCCCTCTAATGTGTAAATATAGCCCAAATTACGGATTTAAATGCATTTGGCCACCATAACTTATTTTGCCCGTTTTTATTTCGTCACAGTTGATTCAATTTACAGTACACTCACAGCTTAGGCTATATAGACACTGTCTATGTAGGCTGTGTCCAAATAGGCTATGGGTAAACGGGTGAAACAAGAGATACGCACTGTGAGAATAGCTGGAAAATATAAAATTTGGGTTATATATTTGCACATTGCCGGGGGGGGGCTGAGGGTAAAGTATAGATGGGCTGTATGCAAGATGTATTAACTATGCTTATTCTGTATATTATGATGTAAGAATTGTTTTATCAGTATGTTTCCACCTCTCGAGTTAGTTCTCTAGGAAAATACCGTCTTGGTACTTCCCATGTATTTGGGTACGATTCTCTTCTGTTTCAACCCTTGTAGCCTACTTTAAATCCATTGTTGCCAGTGTTTCGATGGAAACAATTTAAAACATAGAGTTGGGACTAAGTAAAACTGTAGCGTAAGGAGGGTTACTCGCAGGAGGGGACAGCCCCTTTCATTTGCGAAAGAATTTATGTTTGTTTTAAGTTTCAATGTTGCTCTTTACCTTTAGTTAAAAAAACTTGTTAAAACAAAATTATTTTCTGAAAGTTTTTCAGCTATTGCAGGTTCGAATTTGGCTCAACGTACATGAAAAGTTAAAACAAAATTTGCATTTTAATTTTGGCAAAGTATCCCCTCATGTAAAGTTTTCTTTGGAAAGTTCACCTCCAGAAACTACCCTACCAATGTGAAAATTTTCCCGTATAAAATAACCGCTTCCCCACCGAAAATAATTCCCTCGATTCCCTCGAAAAATATCTGAATACTTTCCAATAACCAATAAACTATATAAACAATAACCTAAGTTCAAAGCTTTTAGCCATTGCCTCGTCGGTGTTGAGGGGTCAAGGTAGCTTCAAAAACGTAGCTATTAAATCTTTCAACTCTTTTAACCAGAACTGGCTAAAAGCACTTTCCCCAGGGGTTGTTGAGGATCGTGTTATCTCCAGAGACTTAGCTATTCGGTCTTTCAACTTTGCTGAACGACATGGCCATCTCAAAGTTTCCACCGGTTGACTGTGAGAAAAAGGGGGGATGGGGCGTATTTGCCCTCCAATCTTTTTGGTCTCTTAAAAAGAACACTAGAACATCAATTTTCGCTCGGATGATCCCTCTCCCGATATTTTAAGACTACTGGGTCGATATGATCACCTGAGAAAAAAAAACAACAACAAATAAACGTAGATCCGTGATCTTTCTTCTGGCAAAAAAGATGTGATTTTCATTAAAATTGTTTGACTTTTAGGGGGTCTTTCCCCCTTGTTTCGCAACTGAGGCAAATTTTATCGGGCTGGTAGCTTTTGATGGGTAGACTAAATTTAATAAGATTTATATTTTTAAAATCACCATAATAAGCCAATTATTTTTATACATCCATTGTTGTCAAAATGTCGTTTTTTAAAGTTTTGGTAACTATTGAGCCGGATCGCTCCTTATTTACAGCCCAATACCACGAACTGTTTGAGTTATTCAAACTAACAAAATTAACATTGTCTCCTTGGCTACTACTTTGATTATGATTTGATAATATTCAGAATGCGAAGTTTTTGTTAATTTTTTTTTTAATCTGAATTGGTAATAAGGATGAATGTCTGGTTTTTGGCTGTGGGATAACCACAGTCCAAGACACGAATTATAATATTATTGTGGTCCAAGACTCCAGAGAAGGTAAATGACCAACTAGATATAATAAACAGGATTTTCTCCCATCGATTGGGCTATGTTAATAGCCCAATCGATGGGAAATAGCCTAACCTGACAACAATGTCTAAATACATGGTGCTTTATCATACAGCTTTATTTGATGGACTCGATTTTCATTTTGTCACAGAGTGCAGTTTAAGTATCTCTCTTTTATATATATATATATATATATATATATATATATATATATATATATATATATATATATATATATATATATATATATATATATATATATATATATATATATATATATAAAACCCTGATTGAATGTTGGACCTGCGAGCCAATAGTTGACGAGAAGATAGTTTAATTAACAAAGTCAGAAAAGTTTTGTATAGGCTTGAACTATATCGCGACCATCGAGGGTTGAGGGAGGTGCATTCGATTGAAATCAACGTTGAAAAGCGCGACTGCCAAGATTTTTTTTGTAGCTGAGCTCACGAATTAATTAGTAAAATCGAGAATGTACCGAAAATTTAATTCTATGAATATATATATGAATATATATATATATATATATATATATATATATATATATATATATATATATATATATATATATATATATATATATATATATATATATATATATATTCATAGAATATATATGTATATATATATTATATATATATATATATATATTTATAATATATATATATATATATATATATATATATATATATATATATATATATATTATATATATATATATATATATATATATATATATATATATATATATATATATATATATATATATGTATATATATATATATATATATATATATATATATATATATATATATATATATATATATATATATATATATATATATATATATATATATATATTATCAGTAGTTTTTGTTTTAATATTGGGCACTGAAGTTGGTCAAGGGGAGGTTTGGACTGAAATGATTACATTGTTATCAATGTTTTTCGCTGGCTTGTATTATTCTTGTTTCTCAATTCTTTACTGTTTTTTTGTTGTTGTATTACTACTTTAGGTATTTTGAAGCAACTACCTCCACTCCCTCTCCCTCTAGAGGGCCTTGACCTTTGATGACCTTTAAAAATATGTGTGTTATAAAAGTGAAACCTTTCAAAATAGATCTTTTGCTTAATTGAAGTACAACAAAATTGTTTTCAGCTTCATAACTTTGCTCAATTCCATTTTATAAGGTTTTAAGATATGTAAATACATTTCCTAAATTTGAAAAAAGAACATTTATATGGCTCAAAATTCTTCTCAAATAATAAGAATTGCATTTTCAAAACTAAAGGCATAGAAAAATCAACTAGATACTGAAAATTAACGTAAAATGTTTTTTGTCAAAATTTCAGTAGGTCATGGAGGCAAATTTCAGGGCCCTCTAGAGGGAGAAGGAGTGGAGGTGGGTACTTTAAAATACCTTCCCGGGACATACTTTAGCCTGTAGACCCATTCCTGAAAGTTTCATTTTCCTAACCTAAACCCTTTCCAAGATAGCAAGAAGTCAATTAACTAGAATTTTACCCTACTCTATTCCACCCCTGCCTAATTTGCAAATATATGGCCCAAATTAAACATTTTTGGGTCATTTTCCATTTTTAAATATTATCAATGCTTCTTTGCTGATAAATCTATTTTTAGAAAAGAGTGACAAAATGAGAAAAAAATTGGAAATATATAAACTAGGGTATGATTTGGCATATCTAAGGGAGGGGTAGGGGGCTAATTGAAGCCATTTTAGGAATGGTTTAATGTATGTCAGCTTAGAAAAAATTTGTTCTCAGAATTTTATAGTTATCTTTTGATTAGATCTTATCATGCACTAATGGCCTTAAAAGTAAGGAAACTATTTAAAATACTATCATTCAAAAAGTGTAATACTTTGCAGTAATACCACTCCCCTCTTTGATGATCAGATATATACCTTAAATATATATTCTCATTGAATTTTCTATAATCAAATTTTTCTTTCTGCAGCTTGGTTACTGTTAATTTAATAAGAAGAAAGATATAAGGTTAAGAAAAGTCATTTGTAACTTTCCTTCTTGGGTATTGGCTTGGATAACCTTATGTATTTTGGTATTTATACTAACAGAAGTAGCAATAAATTAGAGCCTTTATTTTTATATTTTTAATGTTTTTTTTTTGCTTTGCCAGGTCTAGTTTCAGATAGATGTCTTGATTAAAAATATTATAAAATTATTAAAAAAAAATATTTTTTCAATGTATTGACAACACGCTTCTAATCTCAAACATAAATGGTTGTGATACTGGTTGATATGTAGTTGGGGATAATCAACTACAATGTTGGAAAACCAAAATCATATACATATTGCACAGATTTTAACAAATTCAATGATGAAGCAGTCTACTTCTTAGATTGTATGTATACAAGTTTACAAGGATATAACTGTTGAAGTGGTGCTAGGAATATGCTTAGAGTGATAAGATCAGGATAAAACTTGGTGGGAAGAATACGCAAAAGTTCAAGATATGTGACTGACATAACTGGACCGGTTCCGCTCTCTTTGGGGGAGTTTGGTGGGATAATTCAGAAAAATTTGAAAAAATGAGGTATTTGTAACCTACGAACGGGTATTCAGATCTGGATGAAATTTCATATTTAGAAGGATCTTGTACTTCAGAGCTCTCATATTAAATTCCAACCAGATATGGTGACATTGAGGGGAGGTTTGAGGTGGAAATTTTGGAAAACGGGAAAATTGAGGTATCTTTATCTTACGAATGTTTGATCGGGTCTTAATGAAACTTGATATCTAGAAAGATCTTATGTCTCAGATGCTTCATTTTCAATTCGAATCGGATCCGGGGACATAGGAGGTGGGGGGGGGGACAGAAATCTTAGAAACTGGAAATCTTGGAAAAACGCTTAGAGTGGAGAGATCAGGATGAAACTTGATGGGAAGAATATGCACAAGTTCTAGATACATGATTAACATAATTGGAAGGGATTCGCTCGCTCTGGGGGAGTTAGGGGATGTTCATTCTGATAAATTAGAAAAATTGAGGTATCTTTTACGGGTAACCAAATCTTAATGGGATTTGATATTAAGAAGGAACTCTTTTCTCAGAGCTCGTATTTTAAATCCCAACCAGATCTGATGACATTGGGGAAGTTGGAGGGGGAAACCGCAAATCTTGGAAAATGCTTAAAGTAGGGAGATCGGGATGAAACTTGGTGGGTAGAATAAGCAAATGTCGTAAATACGTGATTGACGTAACTGGACTGGATCCATTCTCTTTTTGGGCGTTAGGGGGTCCATTGCTTTGGCGAGTTTGGTGCTTCTTAAATTGCTTTGACGATGAAAAGTTAAGCCTCTGCTTTTCCTTTTAAATCAATCTATTGATTCTTAGAATCTTTCTAGCGCTTATAGCTTATGCGCTCTTGGCTTTTGGCTTTCCGACCTCGTTACAAGTGACATAAGAGCTCTTAGCTCTTGTTTTCAGTTTCCTTTCGTTTTCCAATTCATATTCTTTGTTCGTTGTTTGCTTTATACACAATTATCATTATTTGTTTTCTTTTAATTTAAATTCTCAACATTTATTATGTCAGTTCATGAGATTTGTGATTGGTAAGAAAACCAGAGTAACTGATCCAGAGTAAATGGTAAACCAGATTAAATGGTAAGAAAACCAAAGTAAAAATATATGAAAACATAGCCATAGTCATTTTCATGAAAAATTATACATTTATTTGAAATATCACAGGTTCAAACTAAACAGTCAAACAGAGTCAGAAGAACAAAAAGAATAGTGAGCTAAAAACAAATATATACAATTATTGACAAGTGGGTGCAGGATTAAAAATCTTTATGAAAACAATTTGTGTGTGATTACCGAAACCTTATGTTTGTATATTCCTCATAGTTTATATTGTTACTTTATTTCACACCATCGACAAAGAGTTCTGAAAACTGCGACTAAATCGCTATGCCTTTTTATTCAAACATTAAGCATTGAAAAAGGTAATAATTATTTTCGAAAAGGCAAATAGTTTAGAAAAAAGAATAAACCTCTCTTTTATAGGTATATAAGAGACACCTGTAACCTGTGGATGTTGTTATATAATAATCTTCGATTAATTAATAATAATAAAGGATTTTTATAGACGTGCCAACAAGCCACCTTGAGATGGAAGCAGTGACAAGCATGTTTGACAGAAATCCCGAAGGTTACATCCCGACTGGAAAGAATTTATGGCTGCACTGTGATTTGACTGGGAAGAGAAACCTGCACCTGATGCCGAAAAGATCCATGACGAAGTCAAGCGACAAGTTCAAAAATACACATGCCGAACAAAATTCCGAGTTCATCAAGTCGGAGAAAGAAAATAGAGGGTTAGTGCTTTTTTCTTCTTTTTTTTTTGTCCAACGATATTCCGAGTTTATCAAGTCGGAGAAAAAAAAACAACTAACAAGTTAAAAAAAAAAAAAAAAAACAGGGGGCTCTATGTTTTGCACACGTATGTTGCGACTGTATAAAATTTACAAATTAAAAAAAAATGTAAAGCAGGAGAAGAAAGGATATCAGGGAATTTACACCCTATAAGAACCTAGATTAGCTAGGCTGGAAAACATGGCTTATCTATGACCAGATTTGGAGGAAGTAATCTGACTGGAACAGAAAAGCACTTTTCAAACCAAATTCCGAGCTTGTGCAGTCGGAGAAGGAAAAATATAGTATTTTTTTTCTCTATTTTGTTTTTCTGCA